>NW_026000005.1:43580038-43588405 GCF_001458135.2 Marmota marmota marmota | reverse complement strand
AAGTGATGGCTGTATGCTGGACCGGTAGTCAGTGACGGGTATGATTCAATTGCAGTGGTATCAACCTAAGACAGGAGGCTGACGCCTAAAGGTCAGTTTTCCGATGACGGGTAAGAACCATATGTTGAATTGGACAACCTACCAGGCACGGTCCTTAAGCCACATTGCTTGTTGTTTAATTAATCAGAAGGGGGGAGATGCTGGGAGCCATTAGCCAAGTAGGTATGACAATTTCCTTGCCAGCGTACCCCATGTTGCTGACATTTTGCAGTGACATTCAATGTAGTTGACCTTGCTCAAGGACCAGGGCGGATTAGGGTGTTCCCGGTTTAACATAATCGGGTTTAGGTCGTTCCCAGTTTAGGTTCCAGGTTTAAGGTTTAAGATTATTCCTGCTGGGAATAGGGTGTATCCTGCTGCTTGAGTTCCCCTTGAGTTCTCACGGGATTCAGAGTATATTTTGGGAGACAGAAGCCCAGTGGAGGTGAATTTGGGAGAGAACGGAGATTTGGGCAGAGAACGTGGATTTGGGCAGAGAACGTGGATTTCCCCAGAACGTGTCTGTATACGGCTGGTGTGAGTTCGGGAATAAAGAGTTGCTGTTTGAATCTACAAGCTGTGTGGTGGCTCGTGATTGTGTGCCCAGCCAGACTTTTTAAAAAGTTCCATCTGGTGACTGGTCAGTCACTTCATACCTCTCTGACATGTACTGTAGCTGGGACTCGGTGTCCATGCACTGATGGATGCTCATCTGCAGTGCTTTGCTGACTCTACCTGCCAGGCTTCCATTTCCTGTCCCAGGAAGCCTGTGCATATGAGGATTGGCCCATAGGGGTATGCACTTGCTTTACCACCTTTGGAATTTAAGGACTACCCAATTCAGGTCCTACAGGCAACCCACTGAAGAAGCCTGGGGGTTTACTGCTGAGAGCCATAGCCGAGTCCGAATGGCATGGCATTTTTGCCAGAACGGAGTGGTTGAGAGGTGACGCCAGCAAGCCATTGAGATGATAATGGTTATGTTAAGCTGTGTGTATTAGACCCCTGCTGTCCGCCTCAGCCTGCTACTTTGGAGTTCTCGCGGGGATTCCCGGAGAGTTCCCATTGGTTGGGGATTTCCGGTTGGTGACATGGCAGGTTCAGGATCATGGATGACCTGGCTTTACGGGGGCTGTGTTTCCCACAGAACGCTGGTGTCCCTGGGTTTACCAGGGTATCTGCTTCATAAGCTTACATTTTAAAAACTAGAGAAAGAAACCTTAAAATGACTCACTTGATATATTTCTCATCAACCAAGGGGTTGGAGGGATCCTTCTTACTCTCCATTTCCAATGTCCAATGACCTGAGACGTTTGACTGCATGCATGAGACACTCATGAAATGTCTACAGTGGCCCACGGCTGAGACTCGGTCAGCACTGGCAGGGGCAAGGACTCCTTTTTCCTATATTTTGGCCATTGATTTTCTACTTCTGAACCAAAAACCAACACAATTATTACATTCATACCAGAAAAGTCAAAGACTTTATAATAAAGATTGTTGTGCAGTCTTTAAATAGCAATGTTATGTCAAGTAAACTGAAGAAGGAAGTGAATAATAGATCTTGTGAGAGACTTCCATAGAAACTGGGCTAAAAATGAAGGGGATAGGGGCAGTATATAAGGGTGTCCCCCAGCAGAAGGAGGCACCAGACCTGCCTCTCCTCTCCTGAGTCTTCTCACTGCACCTGAGTCCTCTCTACTGACAACATGGGTTGCTCTGGCTGTGGAGGCTGCGGTGGCTGTGGTGGCTGTGGTAGCTGCAACAGCTGCACCACATGCAGATGCTACCGAGTCGGCTGCTGCTCCAACTGCTGCCCCTGCTGCCGTGGCTGCTGTGGGGGCTGCTGCAGCACCCCTGTGTGCTGCTGCCGCCGCACCTGCTGCCGCTCCTGTGGCTGTGGCTCCTGTGGCTGTGGCTCCTGTGGCTGTGGCTGTGGGAAGGGCTGCTGCCAGCAGAAGTGCTGCTGCCAGCAGAAGTGTGGCTGCAAGAAGCAATGCTGCTGCTAGGTGGGTGGGTCTGCAGGAGCTGCTGGGAGTCAGCTGCTTCTCATTGCTCAGAACCCTTCCCCTCCTGGCTGCTCCCTGCTATCTCCCTGCTATCTCCCTGTCACCTGGGCTTTATGGCACATTTCTCCTTGACGTTCCCGCTCTGTAGCTTAAGAAGTCATTTTCATTTTTATAGTCTCAGGGATATCTTCTACAATGTCATCCAGAACAAAGGTAGAAAACCTCCTGGCAATACTTCTGTCGGGACTGAGGCACTTAGATGCTGCTCATTGGGCTGCCCTAGGGGAGTCTGTAGCTGTGGATGGGGGATGATTCTTGATTTTGGTCCTGTCTGCTATTTCCAGACCCACCAGCCCTGCTGTGAGGGACTGATCTCTTCTAGTTCTGTCTTTGAATCTTGGTTTTGTGTGATCCTTCCCAATTGAAGAGTGTCGAAACCAGTATGACCAGTTACATTCAAAGATACAAGTGCCTCTCTGTACCTGAACACCAACCCTATGGGATCTAGACCAATGGGATCTAGATTCTCAATATTTTGCTCCTAGCATGTGTTTATGGCTTCTGTATACCAACATCTACCTTTCCTGACTGTGAGTACAGTGGATTCCTGATTTCTCTGTTGCTGCATTGTATTTCCACAATCTTTCAATGTCTAATAAATAAATGATACTAAATTGACCTTAAAATATTGACTCACAAAAGTCTCTTATTTGGTAACTACTTCTGAGAAAGGATAGAGGTTCAATATTGAGTAGAGAGGAAATAATTTTTGTATCACATGAATTTACTGTGAATTTGAACTACTTTTGTAATGGCAGATCTACATCAATCAACATTTGCCAGGCGTGGAGGCACACACGTGTAATCCCAAAGGCTGAGGAGGTTGAGGCAGGAGGATTGCAAATTCAAAGCCAGCCTCAGCTATTTAGTAAGGCCCTAAGCAACTTAGCAAAATCTATCTTAAAATAAAAAAATAACAGGGACTGAGGATGTGGCTCAGTAGTTAAGCATCCCTGGGTTCAAGTCCTGGTACCAAAAAAAAAAAAAAAAAAAAGAAAGAAAGAAAAAAAAAATCATTAAATTTTTAATATTTCATCTGTTTTGCATCTATATTGAGACCTGAAATATTTCTTTTTTTCAAAAAGGGTAAATTAACTTATAATAATAGCCATGTGTGCATGTGGAGGTGTAAACACACAAAAACACACACATACACACACAAATGACAAAATCCACCTTGGGCATCAGAATTTCTGCCCTTGTTATTCATGCATATTTCCTCATAGGAAAAAATAATTCTAATAAAAATATGGATTTCCCATATAATTTAAATTCAACTTGGGAAAGGTATCTTTTTGACAAAGGGAATTCTGTAATTGAATTTAAAACTTAGTTTAGTCACAAAAGATGGATTCCCCCAGATTTTTAGCCAAGTCCAGGTCTACCTACAATCTGAATGTTCTCTATAACAGAACACAACCCTGCTCCTGATTTAGAATTTCATTTTCACATTCTATGTAAACAAATCAGCCTTTGGAGCTCTGAAGCTTTCACGTGAGCTCTGTCTGCCATCCTTTTTGCAACAATGAAGTGTTTAGGAGGGAAGTGTCATGGGCAACACCACAGCAATCCTGCACTAAAAGGACATGGCTATAGAGAGCTCGTCCTACACATGCCCTTTATTTTTTTAATGTATTATTATTAAAATGTTAGGTTTTTTCTTTTTTATTAATTAATTTATTTTAATTAGGTATTATGACAGCAGAATGCATTTTGATTCATTGGACACAATTGCAATGCAACTTTCCATTTCTCTGGTTGTAAATGATGTAGCGTCTTACCATATGTGCAGTCATACACATACCCAGGGTAATGATGTCCATCTCAGTCCATCATCTTTCCTGCCCCCAGGCACCCTTTCTTCACATGTCCCTTGAACAATTTCTTTCTCAGTCCCCACCACTTGATTTTTTGGAAATGGATCACAAACTGTCAACAAGGACCCGGAAAAATCGTCAATGCCCTCTCTACCATTTTGGTAAGAATGCTAAATGAGAGATTCCCTAGGACAGCAATATGTTCATCTGTACATTTAAGAGGAAAAGCACATGACTTTCATTTCAGAACTTTCTCATCCTGGACAAAGGCATTGTTTCTTATTCATTGAAGTGTATAGAATAAAAGACTAGGGAAATCCTAATTGGCTGTTACTAGAGCCAGATTAAATGGGTGACACAGCCATACAAGGGATTATCGCACAGTTGTCAGAAAGAGTGAGCCAGATCTCTAAGAAAGAAGAAATGGTGTCAGATGGAAGAAAGAAGTGGATTGTGTGTGATATCATTTGTGTAAATAGAAATTTATCCAAAAACATCATAACACATACTCAAATGAAAGCTTTACCCAGTGAGGTGCATGTGAGATGCTGTATGGGGGGCAAAGAAGGGGTTCAGAAAGACTTCAGGAAGAATGGAGCGCTTGCCTCATGGGAAGCCCACCGGTTTCAGAGGCCATGAACATCCTGTGCACTTTTGTGTTGTCACTAGGTCACTCTGAGAAACAAGAGCTACTCACCAGGGAGGGCAGTGCTCCGGGGTGACCTCTGGGGGTCTCTTGAAGCACACACACCAGCTGAGGGGATCCAGGCAAAAACAGCAGCAGTGGCAGCAATGGGGGCTGCCTTCACCGTGGGGAGGGGTACACATTCTTGACCTTCTATTAGCCAAAGACCTCAGTGTTTTACCGTCTCCATCCTTTGAAAGTAAAGCCACACGGGGGAAGTAAGGGGATTCTTGTTTTTCAAGTTGGCTCAGTCAAAAGATTTTGTTAAATGGATTAGGTTTTATCCCAATCTTATTCTTTGCAGGTTTTCAAATTCTTATAGATTTTTTCCAAAAGATCCTCTTAGGTCAGGGAGTTAGACCACACCTAGATTCCCAAGAAAACTATCCAGTTGAGAGAGACTCATCCCAAAACACACTCAACAAGCAGATGTGAGGGCTGTTCCAGAAGGTTTTGGATAGTAAGGGCCTCCCGCATCCTGGAGGTGGCGCTGCACCTGAACACCAACCCCTACCTTGCTCCCAAGCCACCTGTTGTTACCTACGGAAACTGACCTGGCGTACTGGAAGGGAAAAATGGGGAAGATAAAAAGCCTTTCCCATCTTTCTTTAAAAGTTTTTTTTTTTTCATGAATTTAACATAGCAAGTTCATTATAAACAATTTTAAAGTGTTTTCTTTATGGAAATTAAAAAAGGAGAAAATGAACATGTCTGTGACAACCACCTGAACCATTTTATCATCTAGCCTTCCATCACTTCCCTATGCTTTATTTTTACCCAATATTTTTATTTTGTAGAATCTCAAAACCACATTAAAGTCCAAAGAACATTACATTCACACCAGGTATGCCATTTAGTTCAGCTCATCAGTGGGAACATTCTGCCATATATTTTTTGTTCTCTCTCCCACTTGAGAGTAAGTTACAGAAATGACATTCACTCCTAAAAGTTTTTGTATATATCTCCCAAGGATACTGTCCTATATAGAATCACAAAACAAGGATCAAATTCAAGAAATTTAAGTGACACTTTCTACTATGTAATATGCAATTGACCTGAAATTTCCCCAATTATCCCAGGAATGTCCTATAGTTTACATCTGTATTTGTAATAATGTTTCACCCTGGATCCAGTCAAAGAGGTATTTTTAGTCAGCTTTAATCTAGAATGGTCCTCCAACATTGTATTTTTTGCCCCTGTGACTTGTGTTTTGGAAAATAATTCTTGATATGGATATTATGGTTGTTTCCTCGTGATCAGATTCCACTTCAGCGTTTTTGTGGGAATGTGATGCAGTTGGTGTATTTTTCTCTGTGGATCACATCAAGAAGTGTGTAGTGTCAGTTTATTCCATTACTGGGGATGTTCAGTGTGACCTCCCAACTAGCATGATGTCCACCAGATTCCTCCATTGCTAATACCCTCTTTCCCCTTTAATTTATATGGCACTATTTCTTGTGCATTTATATAATAAAATTAAAAGCATTATGAATGTGACCCGATTTTTAACCTAATGTTTAATCATGGATAAATACCCTTGTTGTTAAATATTTACATTTTAGAAACTTTTAAATGACCACATGTATTAATCTGTTTTCTGTTTCTAATAATAACATCACAGACTGGGTAAGCCTTAACAGAAACAACTTTATTTTGGTTTATGATTCTGGAGGTGCAAGGTCAAGGGCTGCATCTAGAGATGCCTTTCTTGCTGGCCGAGTCCCCAGGTGGTGAGAAGCATCACTTGGGAAGAGACAGAAAGCACACCTGTGTGTCTGCATGTCTGGTCTCTCTCCCTCTTTTTAGAAAGCTAGCAGAATTTAATCATGGTCATTAAATAATAACCTCATCTAATCCTAGTCACTTCCCATAGTTAAATTAAGTTTCCATGCTCCAAGTACCTCACAATGGGGATTAAAGTCCAGCATGAGTTTTGGATACAAACCGTATTCAAGCCACAGCATCACATAATAGGCAATTATGTGCATAATTTCTATAATCATCTCATATCCATCAAGTGCCCAAGCAATTATATATTTAGCTGACCACTTAGAAAAAAACTTGGATCCTGACCATAAAAATGAAATGACAAAAATATTTTTTTTCTTTTTTCCTGAATTTGAAATGATCACAGGCTCTGGCTGCAAAACTGGTATGAAGAGGTCCCAGATTCTCTTAACCCAGTGGTACCTTCTTACACAACTATAGCACAGTGTAAAATAGTGTTGTGTGAGTGTGGTGGTGATGGTGGTGTTTACATAAAGCCCATATATCATATCAAATTCCTATAAATTCTCCTGATATCCACTGTTTGTCCATCACTCAGGCTAATCTTTCAAGGGCGGAGCACAACTTTTCAGATCCCAGGTTATAATTTTAGGGGCAATGTTCTATTAAAAGTCCAAGGACAACAGATGACAATTTAAAATCATGACCAAACACAAGCTTTGGAAGCCTTGCAAGGGCTCAGACCTGGGCCCCACCTTCCCTCTACCATCCCTCCAGCCTGGCAGCACCTGCCACCTTCCCCCCACCCACACACCTCAGGTTTCTTCACTCTCCTGGGAGTTCAGCCAGAAACCACTATTAAACTGCAATGAAAGGAGGAGAAACACTCTCCAGCAGGGCCTCAGCCTATGCCCTGTTCCCAGGACCCTAAAGTAATGGATAGACAGATTATCTGCTCCCTTCAGGGTAAAGCCCAACCTCCTCCTACCCATGTGGGTTTTCCTTTTGCCCAAGTTCATGGCTTAAGTCATTTCAGGACAAAATAGCCACCATGTTCAGTACCTCCTGACACTCAAACCCTGACCAAAAAGACACTGTTACCCCCTTGTATCTTATTTTCCTTTCACACCCTGCAATGGATGGGTCAGCACCCCTCATGGTCTGCACCCCTCTCCCACAGGTCCAATCCACATCTGCTCCACCCTGCAAGGATTCCTCAGGATGGTGCAGGCCCATGTAGGCCCTTCTAGGGTCCATTCATAGGGAACTGTTTATAATGATTCTTTTTCATGGAAGGCAGAAGATCTCCTTTCTAGACCTGAACACTTGCCATCTCTCCCATTCACCAGCAGTCAAAGCCAAAGTCTGGAATGACCTAAACTAACACCTGTGAAATGCAACAGCCCTCCCATCCCTTACTTTCCTGACCCCTGCTCTACTGGCACCCTTATTCAGTTGATTGAGTCGAACTGCCTTTTCATGCAGCCTTCCCACTTTCTAGAATGCTCTACAAAGTCCCAGAGAACTGGAGCGCCCACTCCCTCACCACTCTGTAGTCAGGTGTCATATTCCACCTGAGTCCTATTTAGATCACCCAATTTTGCAATCTCACCCACTCTTCTCTCAGTTCCAATCCTTCCTATTCTTTTATTTTTTCACCTAAAACTTGCCTCATTTTAACAACATTTATTTTTCAGGAACACAAAAACTATGGACCATAATCTCTTTCTTTTATAAAATACTTTAAGCCTAGCCTTCTTTATTCATTTTGCTGTTCATTTTAATCATGTAACAGTCCAGGACCTTGACAATACAGTCTAACAATAAGGCTTGTCACCACACAGCCTATTCTCCTGTACCCTTACCCCCAAAATAGCCCTTACCCTAAACCCTGCATTTGCCATGACTTTGCTTTTTTTTTTTTTTTTTTGGTGCTTGGGGATTGAACCCATGAAACTTATTTCAAGTAGAATTGGGGGGTAAGGATATTACATTTAAAAGGGAAAAAAAAAAAATTGGTACATAAGAG
>NW_026000005.1:43420071-43579082 GCF_001458135.2 Marmota marmota marmota | reverse complement strand
TTTTTTTTTTTTTTTTTTTTTTTTTTTGGTGCTGGGGATTGAACCCAGGGCTTTGTGCATGTGAGGCAAGCTCTCTACCAACTGAGCTATATCCCCAGCTCCTATGACTTTGTTTTTCTTTGGAAAAGAAAAACATCTAAATTCATTCCTTTCTGTGAATATACAATAATTTACTTGTGCACCTTTTCTCTAGACAATGGGAATTCCTATTTTTTCCAGAGTTTTGCTATTTTTGATAGTGTTGCTAGGAGCATCCTTGTATGTGTCCACTGGAACCCAGGTGCAAGGATTTATACACAAAGTAGAATTCCTGAGTCTTGTGGAAATACATGAACTAAGTGAGCACAGAAAAAGCCTATTTTACCCAGTGTTTGTCATAGCAAAGAAGTTAGTTCACTGCTTATATTTTGGCAGAGATTCAAATGCATGCAGGGGAGTGGCAAAGAATTGCATAGTGGAAAAAGGAAAGGCCTCAGAGGTGCCGGGCTGGGGGCTGTTTGCAAGGGGAAGCCCTGGATGGGTTAACTGGGAATGAGACCTCCTCTAGGGTTGGTTAAAGAGTCTTACATGACTTTCTCTGGTTGGTCCTAAGTTGGAGAAGAACTAGAGAAGCTGTCAGTGATTAATCAAGTCCTGAGCATTTGGGGCCAATTGTTATCTTTGGGATTGCTGGAGTGTTTGTGAGATAGTAGTGACTTCCTGTAAGTCCCATGTTAACAGTAGGCTGGCTACTAGGATGATTATGACAGATAATGGGTTGGTTTTCTGGGACAACTTCTTCAGACATAGGTCAGAGTTCTATCAGGTCAGATGTTCTGACCTGTTTTGTTCATTGAAGTATTTTGGGTACCTAGAACAGTGTGCAACACAATGTAGGCACTCCATAAATATTTATCAAATGAGTGGACACAATGTATCTGTAAAGTATTATCCTTACTTCTAAGGATAATTTTTTTATTTTACTATTATCCTTAGAAGTAAGGACTACCACTCACATCTAACCCCCTCCAGTAGGACAGTCACAGTCACAGCCAGGGCTCACTTTTGCATATCCTCTGTGCCCACCAGTGTCAGACTTGAAGTTGGTGATTGACAGGTGTATGTTGAAACAAATTCATCCACTTTATATCAGTATAGGTTTTTGGATGCACATTAGTGCTGAGTCTGGCAGGCAATAATAAGGAATAACATCCCTCAGTCACACTATGTTTATCTGAAAATAGACATGGGCCTGGGAGGAAGTGTCCATTTTTCTTGAGCCTTGTGAAGACATCACCATAGGTTCTTCTTAGAAGCATCCTGGCATTGTTATTTTTAATTAATTAACTTATCTATTTATTTATTGGTACTAGGGATTGAATGGAAGGGTGTTCTACCACTAAGTTACATCCCCAGCCCTTTTTATTTTTTATTTTGAGACAGGGGTCTTGCTAAATTTCTGAGGCTGGCCTCCAACTTGAATTCTCCTGCCTCAGCCTCCTGAGTAGCTGGGATCACAGACATGTACCACCACACCTGGCCTGACATTGATATTTGACCTGTACTTTAAGCTTGCCCCTGCACGGGCCTCTTCTGCAATTCTTTTCAATGTCATATTTCCAAAACATTGACTCTCTGAGGGTACTTCCACAAGTAGAAAAGAAGAGACCTCTGTGGTTCAGGAACAAGAATCAGTGGGAGTAAATCACCTCCTAAGCCACTTTTTCCATCCCTCACTTTTGACAAAGTCAGGTACAAAATTCAAGGGATTGCTTATAGGAAAGGGCACTATGTTCAGAAGGTAGCTTGATGGACATTATACATTGAGTGCTGTTTCACTTGCTGGGGACTCAGAGATGCACCCCTTGTGACCTCTTTATGTTCCTATCATGGTGCTGCTATTGTTATCATTGTTGTATTTGTGTTTGGTTTGATTTGGTTTGAGATGAGTTCTCACCATGTTACCCTGGCTGGTCTTCAGCTCCTGGACTCACCTCAGTCTCCCAAGCAGCTGGATTGTAGGCATCTCTAATGTTCTTACTTATGGGATAATATAATCAAACAGATAAGTTGATTCAGTAATTCACAAATCATATGAATAAATTTACTCAACTATTGTATGACCATAACCTGCTAGAGAGATAGTTAACTAGTACTGGTGATGGAATTTAAAAAAAAGAAAAACTGGTTAAACCATGATCAAGTTTTAATCTGTTAACAGAACCAAACTAAAATAACCAACACCTAAATTGATACATTGCTTTAGATGTTGTATTTTATCTGGCTATAAACCCTGAGGTTAAAATCTATTTGAAAACTTGAATCTAAGGGTGAAAGGAAACTGATGAAATATGATATTCATTGATATCAGGTTCAGGATCTTTATTCTGACTTATGTAAGAAAATAGTTGAAAACCCCTAATTGGTAGCAGGCATTTCACCCAGGAGCACTTAACCACTGAGTCCCAGCCCCAACTCTTTTATATTTTGTTTAGAGACAGGGTCTATCTAAGTTGCATAGGGCCTCGATAAATTGCTGAGGGTGGCTTGAACTCACAATCCTCTGGCCTCAGCCTCCCTAGCCACTGGAATTACAGGGACAGATTATCCATAACTAACCTAAAACCATCTCAACCAAACACAAGAACTTGCCTTTCCTGGGTTTAATTGCACTTTTAATTAGACACGTTAAAATAAGACAAAGGAGAAGAGAATGATGAGTCTTTGATGCCAATTTCATGTGGTTTATTGGGGAAAGAAGTTCTTTAGATTTACAGAAACAGAAAATAGTCACTGCAACATAGAACATAGAAGCTATAGATAAAGGGGAAGAAATATAAATAAATATCCCAACAGTTAAATTTCAACAAAGCATAGCATTAAAAATCATTAATCCATTTTTTCTGGGCTTATGCTCTGATTAGAGAAGGTATATGGGGGTGTTTTCAGAGTCTGAGAGCCCAGGGGACGTTGGATGAAATACCTGCGGGTGTTTTGAATCCGAGAGGACTGGCAGGACGAGAGGGAAATCTTACCATGTCACCTGCAGCACTGTCCCGTCCGTTGCAATGGCCAGCTCAGGTCTCCTAGCAGCAGCATTGCTTCTTGCAGCCACACTTCTGCTGGCAGCAGCACTTCTGCTGGCAGCAGCCCTTCCCACAGCCACAGCTACAGGAGCGGCAGCAGGTGCGGCGGCAGCAGCACGTCCTGGGGGTGCAGCAGCCACAGCAGCCACAGCAGCCACAGCAGCCACCACAGCCACCGCAGCCACCACAGCCACCACAGCCACCACAGCCACAGCTACCACAGCCACAGCTGCCGCAGCCACCGCAGCCACCGCAGCCACCACAGCCACCGCAGCCACCAGAGCCACCACAGCCTCCACAGCCACAGCAACCCATGTTGTCAGTAGAGAGAATTCAGGTGCAGAGAGGAGAGGACTCAGGAGAGGAGAGGGAGGTCTGGAGCCTCCTTCTGCTGGGCGCCCTTAAGTACCAACTCTGGGAGAGGAGAGGACGGGCACATGACCACTTCCTTGTTGTTGCCAGGCTCGACTGTCACAAAAGAATCTCACGTGTGTATTTACTTCCCTTTGGAATGCCAGCTAGGTGTATTAGATTGCTCCTTTTGTTTATTTTTCTAAATGAAATGCCCTAAAAAGTGCAGTAAGATCTCCTGGGAGCCATGGGGACACTCAGGTGACCCACACAGTTCAACACACAATGTTTGATTTGTTGGTCTCACATTTGAACAATGTATAAAAATGATCAGAAAACTCTTGCTTTGCAATGCCCTAAAGTTTTCTTAGCAAAGGCTGGAGAAATGAAAGTCATCTCAGGCACAACGGCAGACACAGTCCTGAAACCCTAGCCAGAGCTTGTCCACTGAGGAAAGAAAGGTTTTACTTCCTCTCACACAGTTGCAAAGCATAGAACCAATGTCTTGAACACTGATTACTTGGAAAGCTCAAGTAAACCTTTGCAATGGGTCTATTTTTTTTTCCTGGTAAATTCTTATTGCACTTAAAATAGATAAGCATTTTGTAATTAGAACTAAAACTAAATTTGGGTGCTCATAAAGTTTTAAGAATTGATATCCAAGAAGAAAATCTATATGTCACCTGATAAAGCCTACAACGACAGATAGATTAAAAGAAGTAAAACCAAAGAGAGAGAGAGAGAGAGAGAAATTAAAGCAATCTCTAAAATAAAATTGTATTGAAAGGAATTTAATCATGGTAGACTATTTTATCTCTATCATGAGCAATATTTATAGCACAATAATCAAGTAGCCATCAGTATGGATTTTACTAAAAATAATTATACAGGTTTGTTAAAAGCAATAGAAGAGAATTAAATCTCCACTGGTTTTCTCAGACACTAACACTGGCCACCAAGAAAGAGGCACATAGGGGAAATAATAAGAAATGTAGAGGCAGCTGTCAAATGTAGAGGCAGAAGCAGCCAACAAAACCAAGGTGTAGTGCAGCACAGTGGGCTAGACAGTAAGCAGGGAAGGGGACATGGAAGGAACTTAACAAGTTAATATATAAACACGTTTGAAACCAACTGACACAACCTCTTTTGCACAGCTTCCCCTGGTCTGATACATATGGCACCCCATCCCACCCTAGTTTCTGCTGTCAATCAAAAGTCAATGGCACAAAAATTGTTCAGTTATGGAAGCTCTCAGCATGGGACTTTGTAGATGACAGGGATTCGATGCATCTTTGTTAAGTAAATGAAAAAAAAAATGTATCCTTTTGGGTCAGTCTCAGGCAATTATATTGTTTTGAAATAATAGATGGGGAAACGCTTTGAAGTCATTGATACTAGGACTAGAGTTGTAGGTGAGCAGTACAGTGTTTACCTAGCACATGTGAGACGCTGGGTTCGATTCTCAGTACCACATATAACTAAATAAATAAAATAAAGGTTCATCAACAACTGAAAACACTTTAAAGAAAAAGAAAAAGATTGATACTACAGCAAAGTTTCTTGACCTTGGCACTACTGACATTTTGAGCCAGAATGTTGGAAAGAATCGCCCTGGGATTGGAGTGTGTGTGTGTGTGTGTGTGTGTGTGTGTATGTGTGTGTGTGTGTTGGCAGTATTGAGGACTGAACTCGAGGGTGCTCTCCACTGAGCTACATCTCCAATCTTTTTAATCTTTTATTTTGAAATAGGATCTCATCAACTTATAGTTGGGCTTTAACTTGAGATCTTTCTGCCTCAGCCACTGGGCTTTTTGGAATAACTGGTGTGTGCCACTGCACTGGCTAACCATTTTGCTGTCTCTTTAGTCTTGCCTTTATTAGAAAGTTGGAGTCATAATTCAAGTCTAGATTCTTTAAAAAGGTTATGTAATTCATGTGCTGTTTATATTTGTGTTGTCAGGCCTGAAATAATATGATAATAATGGCACGTTTATCTTGACTACTACTTCACGAAGTCACAATAACTACAGGAAACTTACTTCACGCCAGTGTTTTCCAGGAAAAGATGAATAAGCAGAGTACAGAGGACTTTCAGACAACACAACTACTCTATATACCACATATGATATGAATAAGTAGGGTTCTACATTTGTCCAAGCCCACAGAATGCACAATACCAAGAGGGAATCCTAATGTGAATTACTGACTGTATGTGAGGATTTGTTAATATTCATCTACATTAATAACACAACCCTCTGGGACAGATGGTGACAGAGAGGAGGCCACTTGTACCAGGTACACAGGAGCTCCTTCTACTTCCCCTCGACTCTGCTACCACCCTAAAACTGCCTTAAAAGCGTAAAGTATTTTTTTAACTTAAAATGATTTCATCTCAATGAAAGAAACTGAGTCATAGACAGATGGTGGCTTTCTAAGAGACATGAAGCCAGCTGGTAGCAGGGGCTTTGGGATCCACCACCCACCACCCTATGGATACCTGAGGAAAAGGGGGAAATGCATGCTCATTTTAAAATACATCATGACAAGGCCTCCAATCCCAGGCGATTCTTTCCAATCCTATATTCCTGCCTTTTGAATTGTGACTCCAGGACAAACATCAACCTGAAAATAAATGAAAAAATTGACATTCTAGCATCAAAACCTCAGGACATGTGAGAAGAGGCTTTGGGGGCATTTGTCACTCTGCAAGAGATGCCAGCTCCTCTTCCACTAGGCAGAGAGCCCTTGATCACAGAAAAGGATCTGCTAAACCGAGGTCTTCACTAGGGTGAGGCATCCCACACGTGGGAAACAGGTGATGAGCTCTCATCAGATGTGACTCAGCGGGTCACGCATGCCCTTGAAGACGTAGATTAGAGCAGGGCTAAACATTTTAGAAATCTTTTTTATTAGAAGCACAACTTGAGGAAGTAAGTGCTAAAATAAGCACATGTGTAAGGGGAAGAGCGTTCCATGAGGACATCCACTGAGGGTCTTGTGAAATTCTGTCAGGGGAGCTTCAGGAACAAGGAAGTGGCCACGTGCCACAAGGTACGCCCCAGAGGGGGTATTTAATGGCCCCTGAAGCAAAGGGCTCCAGACCTCCCTCTCCTCTCCTGAGTCCTCTCCTCTCTGCACCTGAGCCCTCTCTACTGACAACATGGGTTGTTGTGGCTGTGGAGGCTGTGGTGGCTGTGGTGGCTGCGGTGGCTGTGGTAGCTGCGGCAGCTGTGGCTGTGGTAGCTGTGGCTGTGGTAGCTGTGGCTGTGGTGGCTGTGGTGGCTGCGGTGGCTGTGGTGGCTGTGGTGGCTGCTGTGGCTGCTGTGGCTGCTGCACCCCCAGGACGTGCTGCTGCCGCCGCACCTGCTGCCGCTCCTGTAGCTGTGGCTGTGGGAAGGGCTGCTGCCAGCAGAAGTGCTGCTGTCAGAAGCAGTGCTGCTGCTAGGCGGCCTTGGGGCTCTGCCTCTAGGCTGAGAGATGCTGGTTGCTCCAAGTACTTGGTAAGACTTCCCTCCACCCCCTCCTGTGGGCCTCCTCCCTGCCCTGTCTACTAGATGCATTGGAATTACTCTTTCTGACCATCGTGCTCTGAGGTTTCAGGGTTGTTTCTTTCCCTTCACAGTGATGTCATGACTACTTCCATTTCTTCCTCTGTGTCTTCTAGGACTTAGCATCTGATAACTATTTTTTTTTTCGTCTTTGTAATTGCATCTCCATTCGGAAGAAAAAATAAAATACTAGCATATGTTATCAACAATAATGGTAAAAGTATAGCCACTCGTGTCAAAATGTATTTATAAGCTGGGTGCCATGGCACATGCCTGTGATCCTAGCTCCTACCAAGGCTGAGGCAGGAGGATCTCAAGTTCCAGGCTGGCCTGGGCAATTGAGTGAGACCCTGGCTCACAATAAAAAAATGAAAAGGGCTGGGGATGTGGCTCAGTGGTAGAGTGCCCTGGGTCCAATCCCCAGTGTCAACACGCAAAAAAAAAAAAAGTATTTATATTATGAGTTTAACAAAAAATAAATAAATAAATAATATATATATGATAGCTAATATTTCACTTTCTTGAAAAAATTATGAATGTTAATAAACTTTTTGTTTTTTCATACTATACATTCACTAACTTCTTTCCTATTTCTACGTCTCTGTTAAAAAAAAAACTTTTAAAATAAATTTTTGCAAATTTTCTCCTTATCTGATTGTGTTTCTTGTCTGTTTGTACGATGTGTTCCCTTTCATGGGCGAGGATGATGGCACAATGGATAGTGGGTGACATTGGAAGACTTGGGAGAGCTTTCAGTTAGCGGATGCTTGGTCTCATAGTGTCCTAGAATGCACTTTACACTGAAGGTAAAAATTGAGAGTAGATAGATACCCAAACTTTGGCCATCAGTGTCATACAGGGAAATTTCTGTCTCTCCTAGAGTTCTTGGGAGTGCCTTCAGCTGAGTTATGTCTGAAGCATTGGTTAGCATCTAGGAGGGAAACAGATAAATTAGAGTCAACTACACCATCAGCTTCCTAATGTCAGATTTTCTTTGCTTGGTCACCATTTTCTACTCTTATACCAACTACTCAAATAGATTTTTGTGAGCACCAGTGTAGCCACATTGCTGAGCACAGCCTCAAGAGCCATTTGGTGTCCGCCAATAACTAAAAGATAAACATTAAAAATCCTCTCTCTCTCTCTCTCTCTCTCTCTCTCTCTCTCTCTCTCATCTATCTCTCTCTCCTCTNGGGGGGGGGGGGGGGGGAGTCATGTGGCCTCCCATGACATCTGGTAAACTGACACTCTTTCCTTCCCAAAGCACTTCCTCCCCTGACTTTCTTCTCTCCTTCCTAATAAAGTTCCTCACCTCACTGCTGTTCTTGTGCCCTTGTTTCTGTTCCTATTCAGTCTCCCCTGTAAGGTGAAGGAAGAACCCCAAGTCTTCCTCTCATTCACCAGATCTACATTCTCACAGGATCTTCTATTTTTCTTTTCCACTGCCCTTACTACTTCCAGCATACCATAAAATTTATGAATTTATGTTTACAATTGTTCCCGCTACTGCATCCTGCCCTCATCCAGAGCGTGAATTCCTCAAGGCAGGTATTTTGAACTCTGTTCATGGATCAGTCCAAGCATCTAGAACAGTTTGCAGCACATAGCATTTACTGTATAAATAACAATTCCTCCTCCTCTCCTGTTGAGAGCCACAGACCAAAGGGCCCCAGCAAACTTTCAGACTGCCAGCTGATGATTGGCTCACAGCGGCCCCAGCAACGTCCAGCTGATTGGCTCCGCTGGGGTGATGCTCATTGGGCTGTTTCCCGGCCCTTTCAGACTTCGGAGCTGCTCATTGGGGGACTTTTTTTGGCTCCACCCACGCACCCCAGCCAATCGGCCTCAAGAGCAGTGGGGGAGGTTGAGAGGCTTGTGGGAAGCCGGTGGTGGCAGTTGGGCTCTGAGGGCTTTTCCTGAGGAGCTGTTTTGTTTGGCATGTGTGGTTCTAAAAATAAAGTTAGTTTCTTTTGACAAGTGGCTCCTGAATTGTGCCCAGCCAGACTGCTGCACTCTCCTTCCCTCCCTCCCTCCTCCTCCTCCTCCTCCTCCTCCTTCTTCTTCTTCTTCAGAATTAAACCCAGGGACACTTACCACTGAACTACATTCCTAGTCCTTTTAATTCTTTTTATTATGAAACAGGGTCTTGCTAAGTTGTTGATTGTCTCACAAAGTTGCTAAGACTAGTCTTGAACTTATGAACCTCCTGCCTCAGCCTCTGAAATTGCTGGGATTATAGGCATGCACCATCATGTCCTGCTAATAAAGAATTTTTTAGTGAATGACTCCTTTAAAAACTATTTTTTATTATGGAAAATGCCAAACATACACAAAAGTGGAGATAGTACAATAAATTTCTCTAAGAACCACCATCCAAGTCAACAATTAGAAACATATGACCAATCTCTTGTCATTTATGACCCCACCCATACCCTTCCCACCACTGGATCACATGGAATAAAATTTAGATCTCACCATCTTCTTATTTGCAAAGTGACCTTTATGTTGCTATGAATGAATTCCTTCTCATCTCTCTCCGACTTAGACAGTGGGTATGAAAGAGAGAAACAGAAGTAAATTTCTCTAGATCCCACTTGAGATCATCTCTCTTGGAGAGGTCTGGGGGAAATCAGGGCATCTTCAGCTCTCACAAAGTTTCACAATGTTCTCTGGGAGAATGCAGTAATTTGCAAAGACAACACATTGCACAACAAGTAGCTCAGTAATCTACGGACTTCTCATAAATCATCCGAGGGTGAGCACAGAAAATCCAAACCAGTGGAACAGGTATGCAAGACACCTGGAGGACTTTTCACCAATATTACTTCTGCTAGTAACCAGTTGAAATCCGTCAATGTCTATGGTTAGAGTGTTTTTAATTCCATCAACAGATAGCTAAAAAGTTACTTGAAAATTTTCCATTTAATCAATAGCAACTTTATGTTAAAAAAAAAAAAAAACTTCGCTTAATAAGAAGTATTACTTTAATATATGAGTTATTTGTATCAAAGACTCTCAAAGGGCCATCCCACCCCACCTCCTTTAAACACATACACACCCACACACACTGATTAAAAACTTTGGTTCTGGAGCCAGGATGTCCCAGCTAAAATCCAGGCTTATCTACTTATTAGCTTTACTTCTTTCTTCTGTGCAAAAAAGGGCTCATAGCTAAGTTGGGCCTAGGAACCTAAATTAGCATATGCAAAGTTGGGGCGTGGCCTCGGGTCAGGGCTCCCTGGCGGCCCCGCCCCCGCCTTCCTTACCTCCTGGGTCCACCTAAGGCCACCGGTGGTTGGTTGTTGGGGGCAAGTGAGCGACACCGCTTCTCCAGGAACATCTCTGGGTGAGTTAATTGGAGAAACTCCTGCGCCCCCAGGCGAAGCCCTCTCCCCTCTTTCTCAGTTTGGGGCTAACTGCAGCTGCGTTCTGCGGGACCTGCCTGCCGGCCAGCGCCTGCCGGTGCGGTCGCCCTTTGGGTTCTGCCGGCCCTGGGGCTGGGTCCCGCCCAGCCAAGTCTGGCTGGAACTCTCCCGTGCAACCATCTGGAAAAGCAGATTAAATACAACCACGACTCTGGTCAAAGTATCAGCAACTCCCAGGGTCACACCCTGTTTCACAGGTTTCAGTTGAAAAGAAATTTTAGCGCAAAATTCCAAATCCCAAACCGAAGATGGGGCAGAGGTCCTTTCTAGTGAGGAAAAGAAAGACGAATGTGAGATTAAGAGAACATAGACTCAATCGAGAGCTGCTTTGATTGAAACTAAAAGAAAACACAACCACGTCTTGCAGTAACACTCCTGGAAGAGATACTTGATCATCAATTAACATTTATGACATCTATTAATCAGGTCAGAGTCACTAGCTAAAAATGCATGAAGATTGGAGCCTATGACACGCTTCAAGTTTGAAAATGATGAAGAAAATAATAGTTTTTAAAATTACTTTCACAGAGGTGATTGGTTCTTACCCAATATTAGAACCCAGTTTTTCTGCTTAGGCAAAATGTGTTTCTTTATTAAGGAATTTGTTTTAAATAGACCAAAACATAACTAACATTCCAGATATATTTTTCTTCACACTTAGAAGTAGCTGAAGTGGACAGAAATACCAATTTTGTTCAGTCATATTTGATAACAGAACAAGAAGTTGGGTAGCGCAAATGTAATTCAAGAATGTCCAAGTACAAAATTACTGCAATTTAGCTTTGTGGTCTTAATTGGCTTTATTTTGTATTCTAGTTCAACACTTAACTGTAACATGGAGTAAGTGTTCCAATGGGCTGAGGCAGAGAAAGAGTGAAGAAAGCACAAACAAAACCAAGAATCCATGGGCCAAGTTAAAGTCCTTTAGCAGGTAGGGACAAAGGCAAAAGAACAGAAAAACAACTGATTAGCTAGCATCAGGTTATTTCAGGTTACTTCTTTTATGGAAGAATTAAAGCAGAAGGAACTTCATTCTGATCAACAACTTACTTTCAGCTTGGAACTTGGGCTTGAGTGACTCCATTTTTATTTGTAGCCTCTCTATGAGACCCTAAGTTAGGGAGCTTCCTCTGAAACAGTGAACTCCTATATCTTTGATTTAACAAGTATAACTAGTCAAAGATGAATTTCTTGGCCTTAGCAGCTAAGGTAAAGTTATCTACTGTGTACCTTTCTGAGATTACTGTCCCTGGACTTTGCACAGAATTACCAATTCTGGTTGAATTTACACTGTGTGCCTGCATGAGAAGGAATGGGAAAGAAGGTTTATAGAGTATCTATTATTTGCTAAGAACCTGATTGACACTTCCCAAGACTGTCTTGTGATGGAGGTATAAACACCTGCATTTTAAAAGGAGGCTTGGAAAGGTTACTTACATGCCATAAGCAAGGGTGGAGCCCAGAGGAAAGGTGAGTGTCAGACTCCACAGTCAGGCTCTTTCCACTGAACCACACTGCCCACTGCAAACCCAAACCTGGACGCAGGCTGGAGTTCAAAGTTGGCTGGGAAGGTTTGCAGTGAGGTATCAAAATGTTAAAGTTGATTTAATAATTTAACAACTAGTAGCAACTAATTTCAATTCAGAAGAATAAATAGGAGTTTATTTGGGTAAGCTGGAGACATGATGAAAATCTTAAAATATTTTTAAAAAGGTAAAGTCATGACTCCTTTGCCAGTATAAAAATAAACATGTGTTAAAGGCTCATTAGTGAGGAAACAAGTAAGGTTTTTACAGTCAGATGGAAGGAGAATCCAAATAATGGATACAGTTTTAGAACAGGAATATTGAATATATGTAATGCAATATAGATTGGTTTTCATCTTCTAAGGTCTTCTTCAATTTCTTTCTTCATTGTTCTATGTTTTCAATGTGGACATCTTTCACCTCTTTGGTAAGATGATTTATTCCCAAGCAATAATTCAATAATTTCTTTCTTTCTTTCTTTCTTTCTTTCTTTCTTTCTTTCTTTCTTTCTTTTTTTGTTTTGTTTTTTGATGCTATAGGAAAACTATTGATTTTTGTATATTGGTCTTGTATCCTGCTACTTTGCTGAATTTGTTCATCAGCTCTAGAAGTATTCTGGTGGAACATTTTGGATTTTCTTAGAAAGTATTGCATGTTGTCAGCAACAGAAAATTTGCCTTCTTCTCTTCCTCTTTGTATCCCATTGATTTCCTTCTCTTGCCTGATTGCTCTAGCTAGAGTTTCTATAACTATATGAATAGGAATAGTTAGAGTAAACGTCCTTGTCTTGTTTCTGATTTGAGAGGAAATGCTTTCAGTTTTTCTCTGCTCAATATGATATTAGCTTTGGATTTGTCATATATAGCCTTTATGACACTGAGGTATGTTTCTTCTATCCGTACATTTTCAGTGTTTTTTACATCAATAGGTGCTGGATTTTGTCAAAGGCTTTTTTCTCCATCTATTGAGATGATTTATGATTTTTGTCCTTGCTTCTATTCATGTGATGAATTGCATTTATTAATTTGATAGGTTGAAACAACCTTGCATCACTGGAATGAAACCTACTTGATCAGGTTGTGCAATCTTCTTAATGTGCTTTTGAATGCAGATTGCTAATATTTTATTGAGAATTTTTTCTTCTGTGTTCATCAAGGATATTGGTCTGTAATTTTCTTTCCTTGATGTGTCATGATGAGCAAGAAAAGAGAGGGTGAGAGTGTACCACAGTGTTGAAGATGGTAAGAGAAACAGAACGGATAGGTACAATTAGTACAGGATTTTACATACTTAAAAAAAAAAAAAAAAGCCAGGGTTAAAGGCTACAGAGATCTTATGATGTTCCTGTCACGTAAAATCTCTTAGGATGGTTTGATGGAACCTCCCAGGCTGGAAGAGCACCTTGTGTTCGGAGTGGAATGGCTTATACCAGGGGCCAGCTGCCGGTAAGCTTGCCCTCCCTTGGGCACGATGCCCAATTGAATCTTGACTAAGGAGAATGCCCTGCACTTCTGGTGCAGCGAGTATGAGCTCACTTGCTGTTTCCCCAGGGCGCACAGCCCGCGCGCAGGACCCTGTTCGCCCCAGCACCCTACTTCTTCACAGTTGCAGCCTCTGCACGCCACAGGTGTCACTGTGGGTCTGAGTCTCCAGGGCTTAATCTCCGAGAGGGCGGCCACGGGTGTCTTGCTGTAGGCGGGAGTGTTAAAGTCCTCTGCTTAGGTAGATGTCCCGCTTCATGAGCCTCAGTGAGTACAGAGGCGCGCAATGGCTCTGGGAGTCCCGGGAGAATTACCCCCAGCTCTGGACCTTCCAAACTGCCAGACTGTGGCTGGTGCACTGGGAAATGGTCAGACCCAAGGCCACCCGACTCTATCATCCAGCCTGTTGCAGTCCAGAGCTGCCAGCAGGGCTTGGCCAGACAGTTGTTCCTGGGCAGATTTGGGGGCTGAGGAGAAACAAGAAGGGGGAGCGGGGGTAGAGATGGAGACTGTTGAACCTTGAAGATGTTGTTGAAAACAGGATCTTCAACATCGTGCGTGGAGACCTTGCTCCTTCTTGCACACATAGGTGGATCCCGGTCCTAGCTCTCACCCTCTCCTGCGGGAAGTGCAGTCTGGTCCCGAGGCACTAGTCAGGCGGGTTTGTGGCACCCTATTTAAATCTTCTTTCGCTCAGACTCAGTGTCTGTCTAATGGTCATGTCGAGAAAGTTCTGGAGACCTTTGTGATCCTTTCTCCCCACCCCCTGCACTCAGGAAGGGTCTTCCCCCTCCCCCACCGAGCATCCAGGTCTCCTCCGTGTAGCTGTAGAATCTGTTTTTTTCCTTTGGGATTCCAAAAGAGGGTGGTTGCTGAAGGGCGTGGACTCAACCTTGGAAAAGGGGTGGGAGATCTTGCTGTGACAGGTCAGTTCTGAAGGAGGAGGAAAGGCTCCTGACAGAGGAAGAAGGGGCATTGTGACTGGGATTTGCAGCAGCTGGCAGCTGGAAAGAGCAGGAGTTCAATTTGAAGTCAGGACACCAATTCTGATTACGGAGAGAGAGAAATTTAGCGCACAGGAGGAACAGGTAACCGATTCTCACTGAATTAATTTAAAGAGTGTTCTACTTGGCCAGACTTGCTAGACTTGTTAGCCTGTCCTAGCTTTGATGTATGGGCACTGTTTCCAATCTAAACTTTCTGGGACAGACCCAGATTCAAAGATCTTGCTCTGTTTTGTGATTATGTAGAAGTCTTGCCCTGTGCTGAAATTTGAGATTAACCTTCATAGTTGTTCCAGTAGCGAAAGTCCAAGTTGAGAGAGTTGTGTAGGGGGAAAGGGTGCATTTGCTTAAAATGAGGAGTGAGTCACATGTGGTATAGATACAGACTTTAAGTTTCATTGTTTCTAATTGTATATATCCATGTAACTCTACCCCATCAAAACATAGACGATTTAATCAAACCAAAAGTTTCCCTCTTCAGTCAGTGACCCCCAATCTCAGAAATGATAATTCTGATATCAGCATAAAGTACTGTGGTTTTGTCTGGAGACTTGATACAAATATAATCATACAGCTTGTCTTCTTTGTGTCTGGGTTCTTTTAGGAAGAATGGTGTTTAACATTCATTTGTTCTGCTCCGTGTATTAAATAATCTTTGTTGAGGTATGATTTGCAAATAATAAACTGTACATTATAAGCATGCAGCATGTGACTTTGGACAGCAGTTTGTAACCCTCTCTACAATCAAATACAGAGCATTTTATCACCTCCAAAAGTGCCTTGTGCTCTTTTGCAATCAGTTCTTTCCTACCTCTTACTCCAGGCAAAAACTGATCATAGATTAGTTTTATTTGCTTTAGGACTTTATGTACATTTTTGTGTCTGGATTCTTTGGGACAATATCCTGTTTTCAATATTCACCCAAGTTTTTGAAGTAGTGCACTGTTTTTTTTTTATTGCTCATTGCTATTAGTTGTTAATATACACCATATTGGGTACATTCCCCATTTAATGAACACTTCAGTTGCTTCTTGTTTTTTTGCTGTTGTGAATATACGAATTTTCTTGGATAGACTGCAAATAATTTTCCAAAGAGTTGTTTACCATTTTACATTCCCACAAGCAGTGTATACAAATTCAGTGGCTCAAAGTCTTTGCCAACATTTGGTTGCTTGTCTTTTTGTGCTTAGCCATTCCAGTGGTTGTGAGATGTTCTCATCATTTTACCTTGTGATTCCTGATAATTCACTATATTTTATGAAGCATTAAGATCTTTTGCTCATCTTTTATTGTTGAATTTTAGGAATTCATTATTTATTTGGACACAGTTCTTTTGTCTAATGTCAGCACTAAGTTTTAAGTGTGCACCTTCCCTTAACATGTTTTAAAGGGTATCTCTGGATGAATAGCTGTGAAATCCAATTGATAGCGTAGTCCTGTCTCTCCCTCCCTCCCTCCCTCCCCTTCTTTTATGATTCATTCTTTAAGTTGCCTGGATTACTAACCCAGGCCTCCTCCTGCAACTTGCCTTGAGTTAAGCAGACTGCAACTCTGCTTTATTTGGATGTTTTATTCAAAATTAAATTCTCTATTTTAAATAGTAAGATGATAAAAGGCATAATTGTTGTTATACTCTGCTATCAGCTAAAAGCAAATATTTTTATTTTTAGTAATCAGACTTTTAGTTTGCTTCTGTCTGATGAGAGGCTTGACTGGCAGTATGGAAAGCTGAAAATGTGGACTCCTTAGAAAATGTAACTACTAGGAAAAATGCAGTGTTTGGTCATCTTCCCAGGTTTCTCTCACAAAGCTGAAACTCTTGGAAGTTCCTGAGTGGTAGGAATGTTTGTGTTTTTCACAATGACCCTTGGATAACACTGGATCTCTGCTAATGAGCTTATCTTAGAGTGAGGCCCCTAGAACTAGTCACTGGGGAGACCCAGTGATTACAGATTAGAGGGCTTGAATACCAGGAAGTGGGGGTGGGGGCGGCTGGAGATCAAGGTCTGAAAACCCTTGAACCATAAGCATGGAAGAGCTGGTCTGCTGGACACACAGATGCTGGTGGGCTGGCACCCTTGTAGGGAAGCACTGGCGCTCCATGGCCCCCATACCTCCTCCTGTCGTCCATCCTTCATCTGGCTGTTCATTTATGTCCTTCGAAATAGCCCTTATAAAAAGCCAGCAAACCATCAGGAACAGTGGCACATGCCTGTAATCTCAGTGACTCCGGAGGTAGAGGCAGGAAGATGGTGAGTTCCAGGCCAGCCTGAGCAATTTAATAAGACCCTGTCTCAAAATAAAAAAAAAAATGAAAAGGGCTGGGATGTAGCCTAGTGGTAGAGCACCCCTGGGTTCAATCCCCAGTACCAGGGAAGCAGGGGCAGGCAGTAAATATGTTCAGAACACACTAAGGCTCCTTGTGTCTTGGGACAAGTGACATCTTTTGCATATGTCTGTGACTCAGCTGCCCAAACCCTTTGGAATTTTGAGGCTGTAAGATTATTATTTTAAATGATCAAGCTGTTGCTCTCATTTGACTGCAGTAAAGCTCTGGGGAGGAATGTGAAGATTGGGTGCCCTGTCAGGCACCCTGTCTCAGAGGGCTAGAGTGATTAGTGCAGAAGGGTTGGACTGGAATTGGGTGGAGACTGGGGATTCTAGACAGTTTCCTTGAACGTTTTTGGCATCTGGGTTGATTCTGACAATGTCTTCTAAGCAAACAGGGGAGGGGATTTGAAGAAGAGATTCCTTTCCACTGTCCTCCTCTCTTGGAAAGACTCAATCAGCTAAGGCTCCTCCTGGGTGGAAACCCTCCCCCCACACAGGGCTTCTGGAAGCCCTCCTGTGATGCCAGTTTCTGCAGTTCTTGGCTTTTAATAGTTGCCTATTCCACACAAATGGAATACACCTAGAAATATCTGCAGCCATAGAGTTTTGTTGTGTATATAAACACATGTTACCTAAGGGTTAGGAAATAAGACACTGTCCATATCTGAAATTTAGATAAGGTGCAAGTTGACTTAAGTTCTCAATTAAGCACATATGCTTCCCCCAATATATACGTGGTCAACACCTGAAGACGTTTATGTGCACGAGTTGGGGAAGGGTATAATGTACACAATAACTCTGTAAGTTAAAGCTAACTAAAGGAAACTCAGCAGTGGAATTAGTAAATGTGCTCTAACCTTCTCTAGTAGCTCACTTCTGGGATCCTGGCAATGACGTAAAGCTTTCTTCTTCTATTTTCAAAACAGAAGAAGAAAGCTTTTTCCCCCCATACTACAGAATTAAGATGGCCAATGAGTATATCTTGCAGTCAATGTAAGAATTAAGTTGTCAGGCATGGAGGCACACACCTGTAATCCCAGCAGCTCAGGAGGCTGAGGCAGGAGGATCATGTTCAGAGCCAGCCTCAGCAACTTAGTAAGGCCCTAAGCAACTCAGTGAGACCCCGTCTCTAAGTAAAATACAAAAAAGGCCTGAGGCAGGGGCTCTGTGTTAAAGTGCCCCTGGGTTCAATCCCCAGTACCAGGGAAGCAGGGGCAGGCAGTAAATATGTTCAGAACACACTAAGGCTCCTTGTGTCTTGGGACAAGTGACATCTTTTGCATATGTCTGTGACTCAGCTGCCCAAACCCTTTGGAATTTTGAGGCTGTAAGATTATTATTTTAAATGATCAAGCTGTTGCTCTCATTTGACTGCAGTAAAGCTCTGGGGAGGAATGTGAAGATTGGGTGCCCTGTCAGGCACCCTGTCTCAGAGGGCTAGAGTGATTAGTGCAGAAGGGTTGGACTGGAATTGGGTGGAGACTGGGGATTCTAGACAGTTTCCTTGAACGTTTTTGGCATCTGGGTTGATTCTGACAATGTCTTCTAAGCAAACAGGGGAGGGGATTTGAAGAAGAGATTCCTTTCCACTGTCCTCCTCTCTTGGAAAGACTCAATCAGCTAAGGCTCCTCCTGGGTGGAAACCCTCCCCCCACACAGGGCTTCTGGAAGCCCTCCTGTGATGCCAGTTTCTGCAGTTCTTGGCTTTTAATAGTTGCCTATTCCACACAAATGGAATACACCTAGAAATATCTGCAGCCATAGAGTTTTGTTGTGTATATAAACACATGTTACCTAAGGGTTAGGAAATAAGACACTGTCCATATCTGAAATTTAGATAAGGTGCAAGTTGACTTAAGTTCTCAATTAAGCACATATGCTTCCCCCAATATATNCAAAAAAAAAAAAAAAAAAAAAAGAATTATGTTAGTTTCAAATATGGTATTATTTCTTACTGAAAGGAAAAAACAACTAAAGGAAGTGGTTCAAAGTGGAAAAAGTCAACAACATGGTAATAATTGGAAAAAGAGAAGAGAATAAAATGAACTCTTATACCAAGAAACTACAAGCATGTAAGAGGTGACATAAAAAGAAATCTTCCCAAGGTAGATGAAAACAAAGTAGTGAGAAGTCACTCCAGGCAAACTTGAACCAAGTCAAATACAAATAAATTTTACATTTTATAGGAGAGAAAGAAAAAATCTGAGCCTCTTACAATGAAGTAGCGTTAGATATCTTAGCAAGGAAATTATCATTCTTCAAAGAACAATAGGGAAGCAATAAAAATCTGTGGCCTTGTTTGGAAATGCCCAAAATAGAGTTGGATATGGAATGGTAGGACACTAAGGTACCTGGTGGGAGAGCTGTGGCTTTTTTCATAAGGTGAGAAACAGTTACTATTCTCCTGCAAACAAAGGAGAAAGGAAAGCCAGAGGGAATAAGAATTGTGCTGGTTTTCACATCAGATCTTGGACTTGGATTCAGTGTTTCTAATTCCAGCCTCACTAATCTTTCCTCTTACCTTATATCAAGAAAGCCCAGCGGTATCTGCAACATTCCAATTCCATTGTTTTATATTGTGTTTTTCAGACTGTGGTGTCAAAGAAATCCAGTGAGTTGCAAGCACACTTTTTTTTTTAATGAGGCAAAAAATAGTAAATATCAGAAGGCATTACAGAGTATAGTTAAGTTTTTTTCTGCAACTTTTGTTTAGGTTAACAATATATAAACATACATATGTGGTCACAATATACACTAACATACTTGTGGGTCACAGTCACTGGGTTAGAAGTAGCAGAAAGCCAGGTTCAGTGGTGCATGCTTTTAATTCTACCAACTCAGGAGGCTGAGGTAGGAGGATCAAAAGTTGAAGGCTAGCCTCAGCAACTTAGCAAGGCCCTGTCTCAAAATAAAAAATAAAAGGGGCTGGGGTATTTAGCTCAGTGATAGAACAGCTTGGGTTCAATCTCAACTGCTAAAAAAATATAAAAATGAAAGATGGTGACAAATATGACAGATATGACTTCCATGTATTAGTGAGACCATAGGCTACAAGCTCCCCCGGAGGAGAGTTAATGATCTTGGTGAAGCCAAGGTTGCTGTCCCATTTTACAGATGAGAAACTGAACTGCAAGACTCTTGCAGAATCGAGGATCTCCCTGGTCTTTCACTGATGAAACTTGAAAGAGAAGCTCACTCTGGAAAACCAGGCAGCACTTATTCTTATTCTCAGTGGGGCAGGGGTTGGGGTTGGGGTAGTTATCCTTTCTGCAGTACTGCCTTCCCCAGCTCCCATACCTTGCCTGTTCTTAACCAATCATTCTGTAGTTGTTTGTTTATTCCATTTATTCAGCGTCTTCCTTGAGGGCCTACCATGTATCAGGCACTGTTTGAGACACTCAGTGTGCAGTAGTGAACTGGACAATAGGTCCTGCCCTCCTGGGGCTCACTCTCTAGGGGACATTTGTTATATTTTTCTGCTTAACCTTCTCAGCTATATCTAGATGGGCAGCAATATCCAGAGCATAAGGAGACAAACAGTTAAGTAATCCGGGGGCCTTCTGACAGCCAGCAACCATGGGAGTAGTCCTAGGTCTCTGAGATACATGGAGAAGATGACTTGGAGTTGGTTGTCAAATCCATGGTCAGCATAGATGGACAGAATGTTCCAGATGTAGAGTCAGCACATACCACCCCATCAAGATCACCCTTCAAAAGATGACCTTAGTAATTGACTAGCAAGGATGCCCTTTCCTGTGAGAAGCTCCCAGCAAACCCAGCAGCATCCCAGGAAGAAGAGAAAGCCCATGACTTCTGGTGTGAAGGAATAAGCCAAGGATCATCAACCCCGATTTTCCCTGGACAGAACTTTTACACTGTCATCATTGTTCACTGTTGTCACAATCCTGGTTCCAAAATCTGATCATCTTGTTCTCTACACTGTTTCTTAAAAAATGGTGTTTACCTTATTTAACTTAAGAGAAAAACTATGCATCTGTTTGGAGCCACGTTGTGACAAAGCTGGGTAGGTGACAAGCTGTGGCGTGACTCAGCAAGATCCTATGCCTGGACACCTGGAGTTCCACCCAGGAGACTAGTTCTTCTGGAAAAAGCACCCTTTTACCTCTCTCTGGCCCACTTTCAAACCTTCATAGCCTCTGGAAGCTCTCTAGATTAAGCCACACATGTGATTAAGCCACAAACATGTGAACATGTTTATGAAAACATTTCCTTTCCTCACTGTGAAAAGAGGGTGTCATTAGTTACCCCCTGCAGCAGAGACGAGGGGCCACAGGAGTGAGGCCAGTGGAGTGGTGGGAGCATCCTGATGGGAGCTGGGGACCCCTGGCTTCAGGTCTTAACCATGTGGTTTGAATGTAGTCATTGAACATCACAGATTTTCTATACAGTCAACTCAGAATTTGGGGAAATGATGTATTTTATAGTTGCTATGAGGCTTTGATAAGATAATACACAGAAAAGCATCCTACAACAGGTTAGTTTCCTTCTTGTGAATATTTTCAGAAGTTAACCACAATCAGGACCACCAAAAAATACAATTAAGCTGAATCTCAAACATGAAGGAATAGGAATGAGCATTCTTGCACACACTGTAATCATCAAGACAAAACAAATGTTTTCAAGTTCAGCCACCATAAAATAAGGCTAGTTTTGTTTGTTTGCTGTGCGATGACAAATGAGAGCCTCTTGTGTTATATGTCTGAAGTTTGAATTTCAGGTAATTTCTATGCTAGGAAAAAGTATAAAGTATTAATTGACTACCTGCCCACATTGAGTGGTGTGAAACCGCAGGATTCGAGAAGAGCCCAGTTATGGTGAAAAGCAGAAGAGCTAGAGGTGTGGCCAGTGGTGGTGGGCTTGCCCAGCATTCACAGCCCCAGTGCCCCCCCAAAATAAAATACAAATAAAAAAGTAATAGCCTACCAGTGACAAAAGTCAGCAAGTTAGGTCTTTGTCCAGTTTAATCTTTTAACTGAAGAATTATAAATTCTTAGAAGATGGGACACACCTAACAAATATCTTGGGTATTTATTCTGTGTCTGGCAAAATGCTAGGCAAGTACAGGCAGTGGAGAGGTGAACGTGTGAATAAACAAACGCTGCCCTGTGCTGACAGTCTTGGAATCTCTGCCCAGTGGAGTGGGCAGGGAGTGGAAGGTTGGAGTAGTTCCACCTGTTCTCTTGGAAGTGCTTTACCTGGCCCATGTACACCAGTCCACTGGCTATCGTTTTCCTTAGGTTCGTGCCTGTGTTGGCCCACTGCTTATCAATAACTACTAGCTACTTATAACCATTATTGCTTCCCTCAGTGATAATTAAAAAGAAGTTAATTGACAGAGGAGGGCATGACTGACTCACCTGAGCAACATTTGAGAACACCTATTTATTATTCACCTTTTTGTTTCAACACAAATGGATGAAACTCTAGCCTTTCATAAAACATGTAGAGGGTCCCCAGATGGAGCTCAGAGATAGAACAGTTGCTTAGCATGCATAAGGCTCTGGTTTTGATCCCCAGCACCTCCAAAAAAAAAAGGAAAGAAAGAAAGAAATTACTTAATTTTTGTTTCCATTTGATTAGCCATGGATTGTTTGAGAACTTCACCGAGCAATTCCTGGATTTATCCCACTGTGATCCTCTGTTTATTTGGATTTTTCTCCATGATGAGACCCTCAGAACCATTCCTTATCCCATATTTATCTGGACCAAGTAAAAACCTGACCAGCACAGAGGTAAGTTAATACACATACATATCTTAATGGACTTCAGTTTTACAGGACTTGAACAAGGACATAGGTCTCATTTAATTTGAAAACCTCAGTGAGTTCCATTTTCATAGTACTTGTCACACAATAGAGTTATGCTTCCTCCTCACATTTGCAAAACTGGGCAGCCAAGCACATTACCTGTATAATAGTCCTGACATTAGTCTCAATGCATAGGAACCTTTCAGATCTTTATTGACTTCATTATACTTACCCTAAAAAAAGTCAATTCTAAGCACAGGCTCTAGTCCTAGTAAACTGGAAGGCTGCTGGGTATAAACAATATCTAATAGAAAATTTAAATATAATTATGCATCACATAACAAAGTCATCGAAGAATCTACATGATGGTGGTCCCATAAGATTGCAACAGAGCTGAAAAGGCTGAAAACTTCCTTTCATCTAGTGATACCATAGCCAATTTAAGTAACAGCACAATGCATTACTCTTGTGATTGTATCAATGTGAGTTTCAACAAATCTACCACCTGCCATCCATATAAAAATATAATGTGTATAATTGTGTACCATATATAGTATATGTATTTTTCCTTCCTTCCTTCCTTCCTTCCTTCCTTCCTTCCTTCCTTCCTTCCTTCCTTCCTTTTTGCTGTGGATTAAACCCAAGGTGCACTTCCGCTTACCTATATCCCCAGCCCTTTTTCTTAAATTTATTTATTTATTTTTGTAGTTGTAGATGGACATCATGCCTTTATTTAATTTGTTTATTTCTGTATGCGGTGCTAAGTCTCAAACCCAGTGCCTCACATGTGCTAGGCAAGCACTCCACCAGTGAGCCACAGCCACAGCACACCCCCCAGCCCTTTTTTTATTATTTATTGTGAGTGAGACTCTCACTAAGTTGCTCAGGCTAGCTTCAAACTTGTGAGATCACAGGCATGTATGTGATGCCTGGCTATAATAATAATTCTTTTTAAAAAATCTTTGTTTATTTTTATGTGGTGCGAGGCAAGCACTCTACCATTGAGCTACAGCCCAAGCCCTAATACTTCTTAATAATAATAAATGACTTCCTGGTTTATGCATTTACCACTTTGTGGTTTTTAATCACTGTTTTAGAATATAGTCCTACTTGTAACAAGACAAGTATGGAATAGCATGCCCGGGACCACCAGCAGCAGCCTCATACATCTCTATTGCTTGTGTGTGTTTACGTATCTCCTGTTTGCCACCATCTCTTGACCACATCTTTTTCTCTTGAATGTAATTTAATCTCCTGGTGTTTTGTTCATCATGGCCTGGGAGCAATAGGCTATACCATATATACGTCATACTAGGCATGTAGTAATCTATGCCATTTGGGGTTGTGTAAGTACACAAAGAAAATTTCTCAATGAAAAGTGCTCAGTGACGCATTTTTCAGAATATGTCCTCATTGTTAAGTGACACATTCCATATTTCTTTAGGTTGTTATTCAGTTTTAAAACTATTTAGTAGGTATTGCAGTTGTGGCTCAGTGATAGAACTCTTGCCTAACTTGTATGAGGTTTGGGGTTCTCTCCTCAGCACCACATAAAAATAAATAAAATAAAGGTATTGAGTCCATGTACAACCAAAAACAATTTTTAAAAAATTATTTAGCAGCAGGTGAGACATTAACAGCTTTCTCTCCCAGCACTCCCTCCTTCCCTAGAAAGCCAAATTCTCTTACTTAAAAGATCTGTCTCACTGGACTTGGGTGGCACATGCCCATAACCCAGCAACCTGGAAGGCTGAAGCAGGAAGATGGCAAGTTCAAAGCCAGCTTCAGCAACTTAGTGAGATCCTAAGTAATTTAGCAGGATCCTGTCTTAAAATAAAAAGAGCTGGAGATGTAGCTCAGTGGTTAAGCACCCCTGAGTTCCATTCCCAGTACCCTCTCCCCAAAAAGATTCTTTTTCTTTATAATGAATGCAACCAGAAAATGTCCCCACCAGCTAGAAAAGTATCCTGGGCTGGTTTTTCCACCTCCAGCCACAGCCATGAAAACGTTATGGGTGGCTCCACCTAGAGGGCTGATTGGTGCGGGTTTATTGGTGGTGAGGTGGCAGGGCTGAAAGGCAAGCCTGTTCTGTAAAATCACTTGGGATAACGGTTTCAGTACTCCAAGCAGTTCAGACAACAAAGGAGCCCGGATGGTAGTCACACCTGTAATCCCAGTGAGTCATGACACGTAGACAAGAGGATCACAAGTTCAAGGCCAACCTTCTGAATTTAGAGGGACCTCAAAAGTAGTGTGCATCTGGGTTTAATCCCTAATACTAAAAAAAAAAAAAGAATTATTTTTTTTAAGACTTGGAAAACCAAAGGGGCAGGGGTAGCTTTTTAACTAATACACTTAACTGTACTTATTATTAAAACTTAAATTTACTATAAAATAAAATTCTGATTACCCACTCTCCCAATATATTCTACTGGGATAGTGTAAGTATATAAGTTAGATAGGATTCCCCCACCTTTCTTTGGTGGAGGGAAAGGTTCTGGTTGTTTTTGGACCCCCATGGGAAAGGGGAATATCTTTTAGAGGTTACCTTAAAAATCTGTTTTCAATCATGTGATTCCACAAGAATATCTGGTGAGCTATGGAAAGTGAGATGCTCACTGCAGGTCCCCTAGAGATGGCCGGGCCCGTGGTCACGCTGTGTCTCACTTTGCAGATCACCAACGAGATCCTTCCTGTTTGGACCTACTCTTACCTGGTGCTGCTGCTCCCCGTGTTTGTCCTCACTGATTACGTCCGCTACAAGCCGGTCATCGTCTTACAGGGGATAAGCTTCATCGTCACCTGGCTGCTGCTCCTGTTTGGCCAAGGAGTGAAGATCATGCAGCTTGTTGAATTTGTCTATGGTCTGGTCTCGGCCACCGAGGTGGCCTACTATGCCTACATCTACAGTGTGGTCAGCCCAGAGCACTACCAGAAGGTGAGCGGCTACTGTCGGAGTGTCACGCTGGTGGCCTACACAGCGGCCTCGGTGCTGGCCCAGCTCCTGGTTTCCCTGGCAAACGTGTCCTACTTCCACCTCAACGTCACCACCTTGGCCTCTGTCTCCGTGGCTTTCTTCTTCTCACTCTTTCTGCCAATGCCCAAGAAGAGCATGTTTTTCCATGCAAAACCCAGCAAACCAGCTCCTCAGAAGACACCAGGACAGAATGCCATCCCAGAGGAGGCCCTTAGAGGTGACGAAGCAGCCCACCAAGAAGCAGGCACCCTTTCCAGGCGTGGGGAGGAGAGCCAGCCCAGCAGCCCCAAGCCCAGACATGAGGCTTTGAGGAGATGCGTGCAGTGGTTCCAGGATCTGCGGGAGTGCTACTCCTCCAAGCGTCTTTTCTACTGGTCCCTGTGGTGGGCTCTTTCCACAGCAGGTTTTAACCAGGTTTTGAACTATGTGCAGATCCTGTGGGATGACAAGGCCCCATCCCAAGATTCCTCCATCTATAATGGAGCAGTAGAAGCTATTGCAACATTTGGAGGTAGGTAAACATCACTTTATCTTCCTTTGATGGGCTACATTTTAAATTCATTTCTCCTAGTACTAAACATTTCCAGAGTGGTAAATAATTAGCTCTGTTCAGAAGCATGCTAATTTTTTTTTCAAGATTGGAATATTCTGGAAAAATGGGAGTATCATAACCTTTTACTTAATGTTTGGGTATAGGTAAAAGTAATTCGAGATCTCAGACCTTAGAACCAAATAAATTGTTATTGAATTCCTCAGGCTCCATTTCATCATTTGGACAAGTGAGGTAGTATTCCCTGTTCTTTCAGAATTGTTTTTAATATCAAAAGGAAAAAGATTTGCCTAAGTAATGAGTTTTTATTAATTATTTTAGAAAATACATTAAGGCTTCCAAAATCTCACTGAAAGAGTCTTGTCAATGATCTAACTAGTACTCATCCCAGCAATCCTATACACCACCAATTTTTAAAAGTAGTTTTATGTTGTTTTAAAAAAAAAAAATAAGACGTGGAAGAGGTGTGAGAGTCAAGACTCTAATATCAGAGAGAAATCTGCCTTTGAAGTTTTTTCTACAATAAATATTTACAGCCTTTTAAATGGAAACTTAAATGTCAAATGAGGCTTTGAAGATATTTTTTAGGAAGTGAGGTTTTTCCACACCCTCATTCAAAAAGTTTCAGAAAACTCATGTGGTCTTTGTTTTGTTATTGTCTATCTTTGGGGGGGGCTTCAGTGTCACTCCTGAAAACCAAAACTGTGCCCAAATTGGCTCATTGGAATGATTGCTCCTACCTTCCAAATTCTTGGGGGAAATACTCCTTTGTAGATATGGCCCATTCTTAGATAACATATGGGAAAATTAATTCATCAATTTTCAGTCTTTTGAAACTTAAATGCCTTTCACTTTGTTAAGGAGAACCACAATTACTAACCCTAATTACCATCAATTATCCAATCTCTTGTCAATTATCCAACCTTCCTGCTGTGAGTAGGAACCTTTTTGGACCCTCTGCCTAGTCTAATACCTGGTATGTTATAGATACTAATTTAAAGTGTATGACAAAGTAACTGGGAAAATAGGAAGTGAAAAGAGAAGAAAACCTGGATGAATAAGGATAGATCTTCATTCAGATAGATCACATAATTTTGGTGAAAGCAATGTATTCATCTTTCAGAATTGCTCAAGAGCTGAGTGTTTGAGGTGTGTTGATGGTTTCTGTGTGCAAAGTCAGTATGTTGATCTTCCCCGTGCTTTGTTTTCAGGGGCCCTGGCTGCCTTCGCAGTGGGTTATGTGAAAATCAACTGGGATCTCCTGGGGGAGATGGCTCTGGCCATCTTCTCCACGGTTAGTGCAGGGTCTCTGCTCCTCATGCATTACACACTCAGCATCTGGGTGTGCTACACTGGCTATTTGGTGTTCAAGTCCAGCTATATGCTTCTCATAACCATAGCAGTGTGAGTATTACCAAGCATTTTTTTCCACTCTTCTATTCCTGAAGTTCCTCTGAGAACTTCAGAAGGATTTTAATCAATTGCAATATTGAATTAAAACACAATATTGCAATCAATTGTGACATTTAATGATTGCAATATTTACTTGCAATATTAAATTTAATTGCAATATTAAAACTACTTAATTTTAAACCCAATGCAACCAAGTCATCTTTCCGTTTAACCATTTGTTATCTGAATGTTGCTCAGATTAGTCATTCAGGGAAAAAGTTCTGCTACCTTCTAAATCAAAAGCAATGATACATTGTCTGGTTTCAGTGATTTTTTTTTAATCTCCAGCAATTCTTCATGATAAAACACAAGCAATGGTACATCATCAGGGTTTTATTTTTTATTTCTAACAATTTTCCATAACAAGGTATAATGCGATTTAATTTTAAATGCTTAAGTTTAGATTTCATCCCTTATCTCATTTAGCTGCTTTAGTAATTCCAAGCACATACTTTTCTGTGAACCAAATATTCTCGGGAAAGTTATAAAAAATTGAATACTGAAATAAAGTAGATAAAAATATTAAAAGAAACATGTGGTTGCCCTGATACATGGAACCAAATGGTGTTTAATTATTTCTCAAAGAACATCTCTGGGATATAGAATTTCCTATAATCTTCGCATTTTTTTTCAGAGAGATGTTTTATAAAATTACTAAAGAATGATATGGTTCATATAAGTATAGTTAAAGCTGGATACAGGAAATGTGCTTTAGTAGTAACTAAAGAGATGAGAAACACTTGAATTTCAAGGTGCATGAAAAAAGTTGAGGCAGCTTTATCAGGTTGATTTGTTTTTAACTTGTGAAAAGTTTTTGATAAACAATTGACAAGACATTGAGTTAGAGCTGCAGGAAAAGCATCATGGGACAAAGGAAGGAGAAGAAACAAGTTGGCAAGTTTATTTTTCCCCTGTGTTGCCCTGGCTTAATGGGTCAAACTCTTGTCTGGAGGTTTTTATTGTTGTGGTTTTTTAAGGTAAACATTTTAAGATAGGACTATGTTTTTTCTTTACATTAAAAAAAAATTCAAAGACCAAAGCCTTTCACCTGTATTTCAAAGAATGTATTAAGAGTTTAAAAATCTATATAATTACAAATTAAATTCAGATTTAATCAATTGTACAAGCACTCAAGGTCTAGATCTTCCAAAGAATAATTCATACACCAAAGTTGTCAATGCCAGCAATTGGCAGTAAACAGATAATACTAAAAAAAAAAAAAAAAATCACTGGGAAACAGTATCTAAGATCAGATGACAGCCAATGTTATGAGAATCTAGAACACTCAGGCTTAATTTCTGGCACACACTAAGTTGGATAGGAAGACTTTTCCCATGTTATCCTTAATTCAGCCTTTAATGATATTAATTCCTTTGCTCTGCCTGTCCGTGTATACTGAGGGATTTAGACAAGAAGTACAATTAACAACACTGTGTTCTCTCCAGTTGCTAGCTTTTGAAGGTAAGACTCTCCTGTATCTTGTGGTTAAAATACTTGTCTGACATCTCATGATAGATTTCAGATCGCGGTGAACCTAAGCGTGGAGCGCTATGCCCTGGTGTTCGGAATGAACACCTTTATTGCCTTGGTGATTCAGACTGTCATGACTGTGATTGTGGTGGATCAGAGAGGGCTCAACCTGCCAGTCACCACGCAGGTAAGCTCCAGGACTTCTGTTTTCCTTCTCATGTAGTTGCTGGGAATGTAGAATAACTAGGTTACCTCCAAAGTTCTTCAACAGCTAACAATATTTTGATTTCTTAAATTCCTTGGCTAGGCAAACTTAAAAACACACGATTCCTTAATTATATTATAACACTATGATGGTCAATATTTACCTGGGTAAGGGAGGTAAGAAGTAGCCTTGGGGTCTTAAATTCTTCCTTACAGACACTGCACGTAAGTCAGGCCTGGTGGCACAAGCCAAGAGTTTGAGACATAGCACAAAGCACTATTCCAGCCTCCAAACATGGACACCCAGATAAATCAGTAGGATCTAATGTGCTTTCACTATTGATAACAGCAGCTGGGATTAGAGTTTAGACAATCTGCCTCCAAACCAGCGCCTCCCTATCCCTGAATTGTTTATATTTTCACACTTGATTCTTCTAAGATAGAAGAGCGGATTGTCTAATCAACATGACCCATCCTCAGATCCTGGGTCTCAGTTACCCCATCATCCAAGCAAACTGACAGCATCATTCCACGAGGTCAGTGACATAGGTGGTCAGATTTTATATGTGGCTAATTATTCGTTTTTCTCCAGTTTTTAGTTTACGGGAGTTATTTTGCAGTCATCGCTGGCATTTTCCTGATGAGAAGCATATACATTCTCTACTCTGCCAAATGCCGAAAGGAAGTACAGAGCCCAGCTCAGCCACAACCAGAGGAACCCAGGAACATGGGCATGGCGACAAAGCTCTGACCTTATTACATCAACTGTGGTGGTTTTCAAATCAGTGAATGGAAAGGCAGGCTTTTGAGAAGGAGAGCTTGAGACGGGTGGCCACACATCGACAGGGTCTGCAACTACGGGCTCCAGGGAGCCTTTTCAAAACCACAACAAAAGCTCGGCTTTGAAGTAGATGTCTGTGAGCCCGGCTGAGCTATGTGTAGTCAGCAGGACTCATCACAGACGAACTGCCCATGTTGGGGACCCCCTTGAATAGCAGTAACTGGAAATTCTAGTTCCAGTCACTTGTAAGAACATGCAAACGGCATGGAAACAAACCATGATCTTGGAGGTGATGTCCCTGTTATTGAACAGACATACTAACTGTGCTGACGCTGTTGCTTGGCTTAGGTGCTCATCGGATCTAAATAGTCAACACCCGGGACATTGTCTTGTCTGGTGAGCCATTTTTCTTCCTCTTCCCGTGAGTATATCTCTGTTTCAATTCTGCAGTTCTCTGATAGAATAACAAGATCTGGTCCCATTTCTAAGGGCTGCTCTTGGACTTTGAAAACAGTATTATTCACAAGCTCTGATTTGATAATTTTGCCAATTTAATTTTTTTCATGATTATTTTTTATTTTGTGCTCTGCTGAGATTTTGTGTTGAAACTCTACCTCAGGAATAGCTCTGTATACCCCTGCATGTCCAGGGGAAGATAGTCACATCAATTCTCAGTGGCCTGGGAGAGGCAGGGAGCCTCCTCCCCACCATGACCTCAGATAGATGTGGTAATGCTGCATCAGTGTGATATCTACGATAGAAACTGTATAGGGAATTTCCAGGGGGTTCTAGCAGTATTTATATATATAAATATATATATATAAACTTGGGGGAATTAAACACCTAATTTGTATTTTTTTTTTTAATTTTTTGGTGCTGGAAATTTGAACCCATGGCTTCATACAGGCTAAACGTGAGATCTACCACCGAGCTATACCCTCATCCCAGGAACACTTAATTTTTAAAAGGCAGAGCTTGTGCTAAATAAAGTGCATCTAAATTTTTTAAAGAGTCTAATTTTTTGTTGGAATTCTGCTGTAAGTTATCTGAACATATCTGCCATTTGGAACTTACAGTGGAGACTGTGTTGGCAGTCAGACATTGGGAATAAAGAACACTGACGCAAGATTTTATTTCAAACACACTTCGTTAGAAATCTCAAAACTCATTCACTAAACTGAAAATAATATTCAGTCCCAAACTCAACACAGCAGCTCCCGTTTATCCAGTTTTGCTTTCCCTCATTTCAGGCGGGTCAGCTACAGTCTGGTAAGAAGAAAATTCCAGAATTGAACAATTCATACACTAAACTGCGTGTGAATGGTGTTCCAAGTAGCATAAATCAAATCCTGGTCTTCTCTCTGTCCTGCCTGGGACGTGAATCAACCCTTTGTCCAGCATATCCATGGAACTCACCCAGTAGTCACTCTACCAGAATTATCCTATAATCATGACCTCAGGTATAAAAGGGTTTGGGAAAGTAATTTAGTTTCATAAAATATTACCAAACTGATTTCTAATGAGGACATTACAATCGTCAGTCTGCTTCCTGCCATTTCAATCCTGGATCACAGCCAAAATATACAAAGCCTACCTTGGGTTGTTCATATAGTAATCATGTATTTCTGTTGTTGTTGTCCTTTTATACATGACAGTAGCATGTATTTCAACATATCACACATACATGGAGTGCAACTTCTCATCCTTGTGGTTGTATATGATGTAGAGTTACATTGTTTGTGTGTTCATATATGAACTCAGCAAAGTTATGTCCAGTTCATTCTACTGTCTTTCCCATTCCCATCCCTCCATACTTGCCCCCATTTCTCCCCTTCAGTCAGGTGAACCTCCCACTCCTCCCTCCCCACAGCCTACTGTGAGTCAGCATCCACATATCAGAGAGAATATTCAACCTTTGGATTTGGGGGATCAGCTTATTTTACTTAGCATGATAGCCTCCAATTCCATCCACTTACAGGAAAATGCCAAAATTTCATTCTTTTTTTATAGCTGAGTAATATTCCAGTGTGTATACATACCACATTTTCTTTATCCATTTATCTATTGAAGGACACCTTCATTGGTTCTGTTATAGCTACTGTGAATTGAGATGCTATGAACATTGACGGCTGTGTCACTATAGTATGTTGATTTTAAGTCCTTTGGGTACATGCCAAGGAGTGGGATAACTGGGTCAAGGATGTTCCATTCCAAGTTTTCTGAGGAATCTCTATACTGCTTTTCCGAGTGGTTGTACCAATTTGCAGTCCCACCAACAATGTAGGAGTGTACTTTTTTTCCCACATCCTCGCCAACATTTATTGTTACATGTATTCTTTATAACTGCCGTCTGACTGAAGTGAGATGAAATCTCAGTGTAGTTTTAATTTGCGTTTCTCTACTTGCTAGTGATGTTGTGTTAGAGTCTGTAAACAAGTCAGGATGGCACCTGGCATTTTGCCAGAGGGAGTGATTTGTGAAGTAACAGTAATGCCAGCGAGCCATTAAGTGTGGAGATTCCTTATTGGTTGACTGCTGTATCTAGTTTATGCTAATTAAGATAAGCTGTGTGCAATGTATAAATATCGCTCTGGTCCTACAATAAACGGCTCCCACTCCTGCTGTATCAATGTACACAAGTTGTTCGTCACCCCCGGTTATTTTGCCCAGCCAGCTGGACTGCGGCAATGTCGAACATTTTTCCATATATTTGTGGACGATTCCTATTTCTTCTTTTGTGAAGTGTCTGTTCGGTTCCTTACCCCCTTTATTGATTGGGTTATTCATTTGTCCTGCAAGCAGCCAGATTGGAGGGGGAGTGGGAGATCCTGGGGGTTTCCACAACCAGTTGTCCCCTGTGTAAACCTCTTTCCATGTTTGATTTCCCCCTGGCCACTTGGGCTCAAGTCGGGGTTGGCCAGGTCTGTATTTCAGGCCAAACTTGGAATCAGCTCCCGCAGCTGGCCTGTACTGTGGCTGCAAAATGATTCCTTCCTCTGTCCTCCGCACGCCACCTGGAGAGATGGCAGCTTCTTTCCATCACAGGGCACCTTTCAGTTTAGTCGGGCCATGTCCTTGTTCTCTCCATACCCAGATGAGCCTCAGGCCTCCCAAACATTCAGGTTCCTTTCCTTCCCTGATCCGTCCACTGTTCTCATGGAGGGGCCACTCCTTTCTAGCCTGGCTGAGACAGCAGCTGTACCGCTGGGGATTTCTCCTTTATTTTATTACATCCAACCTTCTGAGTCCCTCATCTGCTCATGTCCAGTTTTAAATTCCAGTAAATCTCCCCACCCTTTTGTTGTTGTTGTTCACCCACCTGCTCAGAAGCTGCCTGTCAGCTTTCGTGTCCTCACTCCCTGGATCAGCCAGGAAAGTGACCTCCTCTCGTCCGCCATCTTGAAAACTGCTGTGATCATCTTTTTAGGTAGATTTTTTTCTGTGAAAGAACAACTGTATCTGAGATAGAGGTGTGACCTCAAAGAAGTATGAATACATGATGCTTATTTTGCACTTATGCTGGTGGTGTGTATCGCAGTGATTGCCAAGGAGGATTACCCTCTGTACATCCACAGCACCCCCATGGAGAATGAGCTGAATTCCACTACATGGTGCACACCTCCATGGATGTGGCAGATAAGACGATCTCCACCAGGGGGAAGGCCCTGGTGAAGCAGAGGGAGCCCTACCTGGGCCTGCTCTACCCAATAGAGGACTATAAGGCATATGGCTATGTGACCAACTCCAAGGTGAAGTTTGTCATGGTGGTAGATTCCTCCAACACAGCCCTTCGAGACAATGAAATCTGCAGCATGATTCGGAAGCTGCATAGCTTCTGCACAGACATGGTGTGCAACCCCTTCTACAATCCTGGAGACCGCATCCAGTCCAGGGCCTTTGACAAGGTGGTGACGTCTATAATGATCCAGGTGTGCTGAGCAGAACTCTGCACTGAAGAGACACAGCCTGTGCAGAACTGTGCTTAGAGACCTCTGCTTTTGCTATTTCTATCCTGAGTGTTAGGACCTGCCCTAGGGGCTGGGTGGGGCTTGTGCTTGGTGTCTCTCCACTAAAGGCCTTTCAAGGTGAAAAAGAAAAAAAAAAAAAAGGCTGATTTTCTTTTAATCGCCATAAAAAAGATTAAGTTAGCTTCACATAGTCTTACCTGTTCATCTTTCTGTACATACAAAAAGAAGGCAGTAGGTGGTTGAGATCTGAAACATTCCAAGGCTTTGCTTGTATCTGAGATTGTAGGGTCTGACCTCGGTCTTTCAAATGGTGCTATTACCCTTGACAGAAAAAGTCTCAGAAGGTAACGGAAGTCTTTAATAAAGATATTGCCCCTCCAGAGAGGCACGTGTTCTGTTTTGAAGTCATATCACTATGTTTTAACAACATTATAAGGTACATTATCCACTCCTAGGATATGTCCCAATAATCTGAAGACCCCTGAAATACAAATGGGAGAAGAAAAGGTGCTATAGCGTTTCACTAACTTTGAAATAGAAATGTCACTTATATCAGTTTTGTGGAACTGCCTGCCTGGCAGGGGAGCATAAGAAATGTGCCCCCTTTTCCAGGCACTGCTCCCCTTCCCCAAATCATCCTTCTTTGTTTGAATGATCAGCTACTTACCCTGTTACCACCAAAATAAGAAAACGCTCTGCTCAACTTGATTAGTGTGTGTTAAACGAACAGGTGTGTCGCTTTCAGGTACAGAATCCAGGTAAAGCGGAGAGAGTATGTGTAGAACCAGCACTGATTGGAAACCTAAATACCACCACCGGGTTGGTTAGACTAAATGTAAGGCAGGGAGGGATGCAGTTTGCAGCAGAAACTGAAATTTGGATACAGTTGCACTCCAGAAAGCGCAAGGATGAGAAGGATTAAGTCAAAACAAAGGACCAGCTCAGCCTAGATTCAGCCCCTGAGAGCTGCTACAGCCTTGTCCATATAGGGGGCCTGACCATGCTAACTCTTCTACTTAGTTCTTGGTCCTTCACACTGCTTCTATCCCCAGAAATTTTAAGTTATAGAGAATATCAACTTTCATTCCAGCATTTGAAGTTCAAGTGTTCAATATAGAGCTTAAGTGATGATCTGTGGATGCTGCGGCTCCAGCACCTCTTGCCCATCCTGAACTATGCTCACATTTCGCTTGACATCGTGCCAGCGTCCTATGAATTGTATCCAAAGTGTCTGCTGAGGCTGACAATGCTGCATGTGACTCTGAAGTTAGATTCCTGCCATATTAGAAATGTCTTTCAATGTCAGAATAGGTTCAAGAATTTCATTTCAGTGATATTGGCAAAGTAATACCTGATGAAGATCATCAACATTTTTAATCTTTGCCTTTTGCCTCAGTTCCTTTTTTTATTTCTGATAATTTTACACATAAAAGATTCAAATGGGTAGAACAACTTTCCATATATGCATCTCTAGAGCTAACTCAAATTTCCTCTGGGATTGCTTAGTTAGGTCTTTTCCTTGGTATGAAAAATGTTTTATTTATTGACTTTTAACATTTGCTGGTTGTATATTTTGTTGCCTTTTAGAAATTTGATTAGAGCTCAGGAAAAGAAAGTGCAAATCATGTCTGCGTGTTTCAATACTAAATGGAAACATTCTCAGAGAAAGTAAAAACGAATATTGAAAGTGAAGTGGGACTTTCCTTGCTTTTTTTTATGAGCTGCTCCTGACCACAGCACCCACAATGAGTCAAAAATGACCTTTTTAATTTCTGAGTGCTTAAAGACCCACTTACAGCTTTCATTTCTATGGCATTTTTATCATGAAACAAGTCAATACCTTTGTACCTGCCAAAAGGCCAAGAAAGCAAATAGAAAAGCTTGTTCTGCAACCCAAATGGCTGCTGACACACACACACACACACAAAAAAAAAAAAAAACAGGATGCAGGCATATTCACCCATGCACATATTGAGAAGCATGAGCCATGATTTTGAGTCAGATGTAATGATTCCAAGGCAACAGAATTTTACTAGGGTCCCTGCTGATCCTTTTAGTTAGGAATATAATTGCAATTATATTCGAACATGTCAATCAAACTAACTCACTGTTATTTCCTTATCCAAAGTTTCACCACATACTCAGAGCTACTGCACAAAACCAGTACTGGGCAACATCAGGGTTACTTTTCTCAGCTTCTCCAGCTATCAAACAAGATGGCATGCATAAGGGATTCACAGTTTTCTTTAATCAGAGCATGATTATTTTAAGATCTGGAACAATGATTTCTGTAAAGGGACTGCAAAGAGTGTGACTTCAGCGTCACCACATGTTGCTTCAGGACTGCTGTGTCTCATCCAAAACCACCTTCTTACAGATCTTGTCCAAAACCAGCTATCACTGACAGATTATGGAGGCATCACATAGAGTAAAGACACTTACATGCAATGATAGGCATATGAAACAAAATCTATCACTTGATCCAATCTAGCTTTCTAAAACACAAGTTCAGTCCAGTGGTTGTTTAGGAGTGACAATGCTTAGTTTAACCATAAACTGAAAGTGACAATAATATTTGACCACTAGGTTGCTCATATGTGTATTTGATTTGGCAGTTTTCTTACATTAAAATGTCTCATTGCTTGTGGAAGTAAATATTAAAACCTAAAACATACTTAATGTGTCCTTTTTTTAACATACATTTAAAAGTCAACTAAATAAAGTTTTGAATAAATTACACAATCACTATTGTATGCTTTTTGCTTGGATGGTTACTAATAGGATTTGAAAAATCTACAAATTGTATGTATAACTATAGTACAATTGTTTCCAATAAGTCAACAACAAAAACAAAACTTTACCAGCAATAAAATTTGTAATATTCTAGACATGAATTTACTTACCAAATGCCAAAACTGCTAATCATTATTGTGCAGTATGGTGATGGGTATCTAACCCAGGGCCTTGCACATTCTAGTTAAGCACTCTACCACTTAGATATACCACCAGCCCCAAAGTGTTCATTTTTAAAATTAACTGTAAAGTGAATAAATGAACCAAATTGTGTGATGCTTTCATTCACTATTTTTTAGAGGACTGTCAAGAAGCACCTGAAAACAGATGACAGCAAAACATGCTTTTGCAAGTTGTTCTGAGTGTATGGAACATTAGTGATTCATTTAAACAACTATTAAATGTTTCTTTAGGAGTTTCACAGTGATTATTATATCCATGGAGATATGTTTATAAAAACTAGAAAAACACTGTTTAAAAACTTAGTAGAGAAGATTGAGCATCAACAAAGACCTTATAATAAATTAGCACCTCACACTACTTATTTGCTCTCTTTGCTTGTTAAGGAAGAGACTTCCAAATGTTCCTTTTAGCAATGTTTGTGCAGTGTCTGGTTTTAGATCACAGGGACATTTTCTGAGCTACTTTCTCTTGACAGATGCACTATTATAGATATAGATGGGAAAGCTCCAAGCTGCACGGGACTGTTCCTTGTATTATGGGGCATTCAACATTCCCAGACACTAAACCCAGACAGTAAACCATGATGAAAGTGCTTCACCCTTTTCCAGGGAAAAGGGATTCCTCTTCACATGGTTCTTGTGTGCAACTGCATAACAAGATTTTTTTCAGAGCTTTAGTAATTTCACATCTATAATATCTTTAAGCACAGAACCAAAAGAGTATAAAAATCATGTATAATTTAGTGCAAGTATGACTTGTACACTAAAACTGAAAATTGTTGAAAAAAGTTAATCTAAATAAATGGAAAGGTATCTCCTGTTCATGGACTGAAGATAACGTTGTTATGATACCAGCACTCCCCAAATTGACTACATAGGTCAACTCAATCCCTAGTGGAATCCCAGATGCCTTTTCCCCCTAGATATCGAGATACTTAAAAACAGAAAGTCTTAGCCTGATAAATTTTCTTAAAATGTGTACGAAAATTCAAGGATCTCAGAATAACCAAGCAATCTTGAAAAGAAATGCGAGTGGGTCAAGGGAGATGGGCTGCTAATAGGTATGGAGTTCATTTTAGGGAGGACAAAATGTTCTAAAATTAGGTAGTGTTGATAGATGTGCAACCCGGTAAAATACTGAAAAACACTGAATCTTATGTTGTATATGGATGAATCATATGTTATATAAATTATAGCTCAACAAAGCTGATGTTTTTTTATTTATGTAAGTGTGCCCCACACAGTGGGTGATTAATAGGGACCATGTGTCTGGAACTTGAGTAATACAGTTGCTCTTTAATAAAGTAGAACTATTTTTCTAATAAATAAACTACAATCATATCTTAACCTATGAATGTGTGGAAGTTAAACTATTTGAAAGAAATTTTTGTTTTCCCCACAAAGAAATTACTTCTTATTTCAGTACTCATCTTTGCAAGTATTTACTTTGGAACAAATCACCTTTTGCTCAGATCAAAAAAAAAAAAAAAAATCCAAGACCAGACTCTTTTTTTTTCCCTGCCACTTGAAACCATTCTATTAAAAAGTTAAATAAGCTGATTTAAATGTCTCTTTAGAAATCAGTATATTTCAATTCACTTGAAGAAACTGTAGAAAGAAAAAGTCATTCAATTTAGCAAAAAATACAACATTCAAACTTTCCCCCTAGATATCATGCAAGTTTTCAAAAGCATTTACCTTTATCAAATAAAATCAAAGTGTATGGTATCACTTAAAAACTTATGCTTGAATTCATATGCTAAATTATATCTTCTCTTTTTCTTTTCTCTTTTATAGTCTACTCAGGAAATTTATCAGAATACCTTCTTAATTCCATGATAAAACCAGGACCTCCATATCCAACTTTTAGATATTAAATATTATAGCGAAAGTTATCTACTGAGGGAAAAAGTATTGGTTCACAGAAATCCAGAGGAAAAAAATAAAAGTCTGAAATCTGTTAGCCTGTTAAATTCTCTGCTAGTGGAACCATTCTCAACTTCAAGTTAAAAAGAGAATTAGCCTGTCATAGCTAGCTCATGTGACTGACTGTGATCTCAATCACTCATCATTCAGACTCTTATGATCTTCTAGGAATTAATGTGTATCACTTCTAAGGGTACAGGATGCTGAGAACACAAAGCTCCCGTGACGTGGCAATTTCACCAGCCAGAATCAAAGATTGCCGTCTCAAGATGCACTGAAATAGGTGGGTCTTATCATCTATTAAAGACACTGTAAGAGGGAGAAGAAAGATTGATCTAGGAGACCTAAGCCTTTTCCTGGATTTCACTAGAGTACATGTCCAAATACTTCCAAGTACAGGAGTGACTCAAAAGAGAAAATAGTTACTCCCAGCTCTGTCTGGTGCATTGCTACAAGAATATTTATACTCCTCCTTTTACTACCATGAAGCAAAATGCAAACATAAAATTTGAAAATCAATATAAATGTAAAATAAATAAATAATAAACATTATACACAACAAAACTTCATGTTGTTCAATGAATAAATGGCCACAACTAAGCCACTATGAGTACAGACCCAGCCTGCAGCAGGCATATTTTATTAATGATTCAAATACCTCAAACGCCATTGTTATCAGTGAGGTAATTCTCCAACTTTAGGAATCAGGCTTGATGAAATCCCCCAGCAAAGCAGAAAACAGCTTTTCTGGAAACTTCCTTGTATACTAAACCATGCAAAGAATGCTCTTTGTTTATATGTGGAGTCGGTTAAAGGTTCCCATAATTATACAACCCAAGGGACATCTGAAGTTACAAAACAGGTCTTTGCTGAATGGGAGTCCTAAATATGGCAGGATCTACAAACCCTGTCCTGCCTCACAGATGCCAGTACTGCTGTCTTCATTGTGATAATCAAGACCATCCCCACAAATTCCCAAGAACCCCACAGAGCAACACCACCCTCCTTGAGAACAAGTAGCTCATATAAAGAGATATTTGATTCCAAAATGTCCATGTCTGCTTGGACCAGCAAAGCACAGGCCTCACAGAGATTGCTAATAGCTCATAGTTCTCAACAGTGACACTGGAGAGGTTCGTGTAAATCTCCTCTTCACTGAGGTCAGGCGAGTTTGCTCGTGGTTGGTTTTTTGTTTTTTTTTTTTTTCCTGTTTGTATTTGATGACCACCTATGTAGCTATAGCTTGCTTGTTGCCAACATGATAACAATGGTGACACATGCTTTAGTCAATTCACTTGGGGTTTATAGTCAATAGAAATAAACGTGAGCAGTCAAGGTTAGTGACTCCTACCCATAGAGCAGTTTCCTAAGAAGATTTTGCTCTTTGAAACATTAATAAAGGAGCATGTGTCTTTTGAAAAAGTGCTAAAAAAAAAAAACTATGTTTTACTGGCTACCAGTTTGCAGGCTTTTGTGGGCTTTTGAATTTTATAGAAATTAGACCAGCTCTAAGAGGAGGAAAGTGACAATGGCCAGCGCTGAGAACAGGCCCCCAGAGCCCTGGTTGCCTTGCAACCTGGGCTTACATCGTGTCAACTCAGGTTCATCACTGACTTGCTCAAAGCAGTACCTGTAAAGGAACACCTGTGCAGGGAGAATTGTGGAGGAGGTGCACAAAGGACAGACACAGACACACAGGGAAGGTGCAGACAGACAGAAGGATGGCAGACAAAAGGGAATGCCTACCCCTCTCTGCCACCATCTTTAATAACCCAAAAAGTTACATATTACCCACCACCAGTGACTACACTTTGACCAGCTTCCTTTAACCCTGAGTGCTAGCTGAGATAAGGTCCAGGTTCATACAAACACAGAGCCTCTCTTCTTCAAAGGATGTCACTATGTAAACCAGGTAGTGCATCCGCATAGTTATCTTTTTTTTAATACTTATGTACTTGTAGATGAAAACACAGTATCTTTATTTATTTTTGCGTGGTGCTGAGGATCAAACCCAGTGCCTCACACATGCGAGACAAGCGCCTTACCATTGAGCCACAGCCCTACCCCCTACCCCACCCACCCCACCCCCTCCCCCTCCTCCTCCCTCCCNCTACAGTACACATCTCATACGCATTCTGTTTACATGGCAGAGAAAAGGCAGACTCAGTCATGGTTGTTTATTTTATTTTATTAGAAAAATTACAAAATAACCATCGTGGTCACATGCAAAAAAAAAAAAAAAAACAATAGAAAGGGTGGAAACCCCTGTGCACACAACACAGAGGCAAACCACAAAGCTAAAAGGCAAAATAAACAGCCATATAAGAGGACCCTTGAGGAGGGCTCAGTGAGGTGGAGTGAACTTTAGGTACTAGGCGGCAGATACATTATTGTCATGGCCATTTCCTACTTTGGAACTTTTTTTATATATAAAAAGGTTTTAAACTACTAGCTAAAAGAGATGAGTATGCAGTCCAAAAGAGTAAGTTGCAGGAGATCCTCCTGCTTCCAAGCAGAAATGTGTGGGAAAGAAGCAGAGCGCAGTAGAAGAGCGTCTCACTAAAAGAGGAGAGCAGGTCTCAGCATCTCTCAGCGGAGGCAGAGCCCCTGGTTGCCTAGCAGCAGCACTGCTTCTGACAGCAGCACTTCTGCTGGCAGCAGCCCTTCCCACAGCCACAGCCACAGGAGCGGCAGCAGGTGCGGCGGCAGCAGCACGTCCTGGGGGTGCAGCAGCCACAGCAGCCACCACAGCCACAGCTGCCACAGCCACAACTGCTGCAGCTACCACAGCCACCGCAGCCACCACAGCCTCCACAGCCACCGCAGCCACCACAGCCACCACAGCCACAGCAACCCATGTTGTCAGTAGAGAGGACTCAGGTGCAGAGAGGAGAGGACCCAGGAGAGGAGAGGGAGGTCTGGAGCCTCCTTCTGCTGGGCGCCCTTAAGTACCATGTGGAGGAGGATGGTGACAGAGTGAACCAGGACACATGACAAATGGCAACTTCCTTGTTACTATTTATTTCCAGAAAAGAAAATAGGGTTCTTTCTCATTTGTATCCTTACAGGAAATGTTTGGTTGAACAAAAGTGCTAAATTTTAAAGCTTCCATTTACACACTAAGAACCAGGCCTCACAGACTTAAAGAAGCTCAGAAGATGTCACATATAAGACAGGGAAACACAAGAGGCTCTGCCTCAGTAGAAAATGGGGAGAAGAAAAGAAAGAAAAATAGAGGTGGAAGGAACAAGTGGAGACCCGTCTTTTTCCTGCAATAACCCCTCACGCTCCCCAGGGGCCACGTGGAGCAGAAAAGACCCAGAGTATCTCGGTGAGCTGCAGCAGTACAGAGAGCACAGCGGCCAGGCCTGCTGGTGAGGTTGACAGGGCCACTGTGGAGTAAAATGGCCCAGGAACTAGGGCTTCAGGGCAGCCAGTGACAGCAGGGTCCAGGGGGAGAAGCAGTCTCTTTCCTAAAGCCGTGGACAGTCCCAGAGGGCCAGATGGGCTGTGTCATCAAGGAAGGGCCACCAAGGCTTGGCCTGGACAGAAAATAGGTTCCACTGCTCTACAGGACACTTAGCTGTACTCCATGTTCATGTCCACAGACTCTGATTAGGATGGCCGTTGTCTTAAAAATGCATATGGTGGCTGGCAGCTCTAGCAGATGGGAGACTGTGTAAAGAGACACACAGCTGAAAGTACGTCTCCTTGTGACAATAAGGAAACATCAATATCATCCACACCTGATGTATCAGTTTGCAAAGAAAAAGATAGTATTATGGATAGAAAAAATAGAATTTTAGTAATTATAAAATAATTTGTGAGATTATAATGTAGTATATATATATAGTGTGCAACAAGATTTTCCTTTGAAATTTGAATTATATTAGAGTCACTATCTCTTATGGAGTTATTGGTGTTCTTCCACAAAATGCATACGTTGATGCCCCAACCTAGCCCTGGAGACCAGGTTTTTAAGGAGATAATTAAGATTAAATAAGGTCATAGAGGTGGGGCCCTAATCAAAGAGGACTGGTGTCATTATGAGAAGAGAAAGGGATGCCAGAGCTCTCTGTGTGCACACAGAGAAAAGATCATGTGAGGACACAGGAAGAAGACAGCCACCTACACACCTGGCAGAGGGCCTGCCAATCCTGACAGCCCCCAGAACTGTGAGAAATAGATTTCTGTTGTTCAAGCCGCCCTGTCTGCTGCATTTTGTCATAGCAGCCCAAGCTGACTACTACACTGAGCCTCTCACTAAACTCCTAAAACTTAAGTCTTGATTCAGATTACAGGGAAATCACAGTGAATAATGGGACATCTTTGATCAGGTTCTAAAAATGGATAACATTCTGTCCACGCTGTCAGTATACTGAATCAAAAAGAAAAAATAACTCTCCGTACAGGAGATTATAAAAACACTTGTCCATCACAGAGAGATCCTCTAATCTTTCTTAGTGACATATAAACCGTGATGTTTCAATCAATGGCAAACTGGGCTCAATTAAATATAAAAGAGTGAGTACGTTAAAAGAAATAAAAGAAGATAATATAAATATGACAAAATAATACAACACTATTAATGATGACCAAGCACTGTTACAAAGGAACCATATTTTTAAAACTTCTACAAATAAAAAAAAAACATTAAATATAAAAACTCAATGGAAAAGTTTTTTGTTTTGGGGTTTTTTGGGGGGAGGAGTACTGGGGGTTGAACTCAGGGGCACTCAACCACTGAGCCACATCCTCAGCCCTATTTTGTATTTTATGTAGAGACAGGGTCTCACTGAGCTGCTTAGCTCCTCGCTAAATTGCTGAGGCTGGCTTTGAACTCATGACCCTTCTGCCTCAGCCTCCCGAGCTGCTGGGATTACAAGTGTGCATCACTACACCCAGCCTGGAAAGGTTGAAGAGATTGCTAAACCCAGCTGAAGGGAAAATTGGTGACAGAACGCAGTACTTAATAAATTTCTCAAAACTCAGCACACACAGAGAGGCAAATTGGTTTTAAAAATGATGACAAGTGAGAAGAGATATAGGGAAGAAAGATTTGTCACAGTGGGACAAAGAGTTGACACAGTGTTACTTTAGGGGAGTCTGGAAAAGTGTGGAGCACTTTCATCACGGGTTAGTGTCTGGGAACCAGGAATGTAGAATGCCCCATAATACAAGGAACAGTCCCTTGCCGCAAGGAGCTTTCCCATCCAGATCTACAACAGAGCACCTGTCAAGAAAAAGTAGCTCAGAAAATGTCTGGTTGAAGTTGAGAAAAAAGATAATACAGACAACAGAGAAGACGTACTCTCCCAAGATAACGATTGGGAGTTTCTCAAGTTTAATAAAGACACCAGGATTCTGAATTGGGTAAAATCAAAGAAATGCAGACTACACACCTTGTAGTAAGACTCAAGAACACAAAAGAGAAACAAAATCTAAAAACAACCAGAAAGAAGAGGGAGATGATCTCCAAAGGAAGCCTCTTCGTTTATCTGATGACTGATGTCCCAACACAATGGAAGTCGGAAGACTAGGATATAAATGCGTCCAAAAGAAACTCCCTTTCAAAGACTTTAGGGAGACACCCTCGCTGAAGGAATTTAAATGGCTGGGGTATAGCTCAGTGGTAGAGAGCTTACCCAGCATGCGCAAAGTCCTGGGATTGTTCAATTCCTATCCCACCAAAAAAAGAAAAGAAAGAAAGAGAAATTCAATGCAATCCCCATCAAAATACCAATGAAATTCTTCACAAAATTAGATAAAACATTTTTTTAATTCATTAGGAAGAATAAGAGACCCAGAATAGCCAAAGCAATACTAAGTGAGAAATGTGAAGCAGAAAGCACCACAATTCTTGACCTGAAATTATACTATAGTGGCCAAAACAGCTTGAAAGTACTATATAAAAAATATGTGCAATGTAGCTAGAGAAGTGCTCGGAGGAAAATCTATAAATTTAACTCAATACATTTGATAGGAAAAACTAATAACTATTAAATTACTCATTCAACCCAAGTAAGATAAGAAAGAAACAACAGGGATATGTGTAGAAACTTAAATAGAGTTCAAACATACCATGGAGTCATCTAAGCCAAAAGTGAAGTCTGCAAAAATACTAGTAAAATTCAAAATCCTCCAGAAATATTGATCAAAGAAGAAGGAACATCACCCCCTTCCAAACATCGTTGCTATAAATTAAAGAGATATATTTATCTGGATGCAGAAGAGATTAAAGGATGAGGTTATCATGAATCGATTTATACCAATACATTTGAAAATAGAGAAAATGGACATAGAAAAATGAATCACATTGAAACTGAAAAAAAGCATAAATTCTTCTTTAAAAGAAATTAAATCAAAGATTTAAAATCTTTCAGAAGAAGAAGGTATAGCAAGAGAAGAGGAGGAGGGAACGTGGAAGACTGCACGGGGGCCTCAGGCCATCATGTAAGAGTGACTCTGCAGGCTGATGATGCCTGGCTCTGGGACCCATGCCATAGGTACAGGGAAGAATGTGGGCCTGGAGCCAGCTCCGGTATCTTGAAGGAGGTGACCCAAGAGCAGGTTGTAAGTGATGGGAAAATGTGCGAGCACTTAGCACTGCAATAAAAGGAGTCAGGTGTCTGACCCTTGATCCTGGGAGACCAAGTCACTGTTGAGATCCTGGAAATGAAGATTTTATCAAAGAAAATGATAGGAGATAGGAATTAAATAATATGTCATAGAGGGCTGGATATGGTGGCACATGACTGTAATCCCAGTGACTAGAGAGGCTGAGGCAGGAGGATCGTGAGTTCAAAGCCAGCCTCAGCAACCTAGTGAGGCACTTAGTGACTCGGCAAGACCCTGTCTCTAAATAATATACAAAAGGGGGTTAGGGAAGGGAGGTGTCCCAGTGGTTAAGCAACCCTGGATTCAATCCCTAGTACCAAAAAAAAAAATGTCATAGAGGATAATAAGAATGGGTGAAACCTTAAAAATTCATCCCACAGAAAACTGTGACTTTGGTACAGCCCCATGGCATGATATTAAAATGGGAAGCTAGAAGTAGCAGGAATATGAGTGTCTGCTGGTTACTAATAAAATCAGGTACCCCAAAAATCTGAAAACAGCTTCTTCAAGAAGCTGCTGGTGAAATAGCACTGACTCATTTTTTTATACATGGACAAATCAACTCTCGCCCAGGCTGAGGCAGGGGTTTCATTAATCTGTGGTCATGCAACTCTGACTTGGTCACTTCCGTGTGCTGAAGAGCAAGATGGCGTACACTGTGCTTCATTGCTCAATGGAGATTTATGGCAGGTGCTATCTGGTCGGCCTGTGGATGCGAATGTTGAGAGAGTGGCTGATTGTGGCTGGCCTTGTGTACTAGTAGAGCAGAGTGCAGAGCTCAGGCTCACCTTGTTAACCCCTCTGTGACTAGGTGACACTCTCCCTTTATACAAAGCTTCTTCTGCCCTTGCTGGAAGACTACCAAGGTAAGGCCAGCATGCTTTATTTACGTGCTACAAGACCCAGCTGGAGAATCCCGTCTTTCTCGTTATTGCCTCCCACCCTGGCTTTACCAGATACCAAGCCAGTCTCTGGGTCCTGAAAGGGTAGTAGTGCTGGGAGGTTTTCCTCTGGCTGGTAAGTTTTCTCTCTAATAAAGCATCCTCTATTTTATTGATTTATTGATTGATTGTAGAACTGGAGATTGAACTCAGGACCACTTGACTAAGTGCTAAGCTGCATCCCCAACCCTTTTTAATTTTTTTTTATTTTGACACAGGGTCTCATCAGTTGCCCAGGCTGACCTTCAACTTGAAGTCCTCCAGCCTCAGCCTCCCAAGTTGCTGGGATCACAAGCCTGTGCTACCATGACTGGCTCTTTTATGTATTTTAAAATGTTTTATCAAAGCAAATCAATCAAAAGGGATAGCAATGCACACAGGGGGAGGCAACTCTTCCTCTCTCGTCTCTCTCCTTCCTCAGGCCCCATTCATCTCTTAGGGGAACCACCAGGGCCTAGATTTTGTTGCTTGGTTCCAGAAACTCATCGCACATAAATACAATGTCTGAGGCACAGGGTTGGGGAGAAAGAAAGACTTTATTCAGTGGCCAAAGAATTGAGAAGTGGGAGTTTTGCTGGAAAATCACCTTCTCATCTCCAAGGGGTTGGGGAGTCACAAATACAAGGTAAAAGCAAGGAGGGAGAGAGAGAGAGACTAAGCAAGAGGTGGAATCTTCATGTCAACCCCAGAAATAGACAGAGATCTTCCAGGAGCTTGGATGCCACCTCATTTTGCTCCTCTCATGGTCTGCTGTTTTCTGATGTGGCAGCTGGTAGGTGTATCTTTAGCCTTGAAGGGGAGGAGAGAGGCTAGGCAGTTTGGGTCAAGTTAACCCCTACTGTAATTCTGGACAAAACATCTCTCAAATAGTCACCATGTCTACATGCAGAGTTGAGCAGAAATCTGGCCCAATGGTTAAGGCAGCAAAGGAGACATCCACAACTGAAGGCAGAGATGACAAGACCCATGGGACATCCTCAGGCCCAAGTGACAAGTCAGTGCCTTCACCAAAAGCCTCCCTGAAAAGGAACCTAGGCAACCGTTATCATCCCAACCCACATGTGAGAAGTGTCATCTACAGCAAAGCCAGTGCTGTGTGACCTCCAAAATTAGTGATTTTAAGTCAACTAAGAGCAAGTGAAGCCAGAGGGTTTATTTAGGTTTTCCCTCTGCGACACTTTGTCATAAGGGTATCACCGGTAAATACATGTAGGCCCTATTCTTTTTTTTTATGCCTTTATTATATTTATTTATATGTATTGCTGAGGATCGAACCCAGGGCCTCACATGTGCAAGGCAAGTGCTCTACCAGTAAGCCACAATCCCTGTCCCCCTATTTTATTTTATCTATCAATTTTTAATCCTATCCATTGATTTATAGCTAAAATAAGCATTTAGATAACTTAAATCGCATGCCCCTAACAAAAACATGTCACTGTTTGGAGTTTCTGTTGAACGTGACTTGCCAAAGCATTTCCTATGTCCTCTATTTCTGTGTCCCAGACATTATCTTTCCTCCCAATTTCTAAAGAAAGGATCCCAGACCCCTGCTTGCTCTTCCCATCTCTCCTCTCTTCTTACAGCTCTCAATTGAAGTCTCTCCTGCTTTCACAATATCTGTGTTGATAGCATTTTACTCTTCTGTAGCTACTGAAAAGCCTTCCATGATTTGACAGAATAATTCCAAAAGTTCAATAAACAGGGTCTGCATAATGATCCGTTATAAATATTGACTCAGCCAAGTCTAGTAGGATCACATATCACACAACTTTTTTTGTGTTTATCTCATCCATTCTTAAAACCCTTCTCTGTTTCTCAACAAAAACATTAGTTCTACTGCCAACTTCCAGCATGCCTGGGCTCTCCTGACACTGACAGGTTGCCCTGGACTCATCCTCCGGCTGGAGCTCTAAACAGATGACTTGGTGATATGTGTGGGCTACTGGTGACTGCAGCATAGCATGAAGAATTCGTTTCTTATCTGACTGACCCAAGAAGTAAAGATGCAATTAAACGGTCACTATTTCCCTGAGTGATGATAAATAGAAGGTAAATTCTTCAAATCAATGAATCACTGAAGTCTGACCATCCCAACTTCTCCCAGTAGATGTCACTAGCAGCAAATAGTACAGGATCACTCTGGCCCAAGCAGCACCAGGAAGCTCAAACTGTTCAAAGATCCTTTGAACTGATTTCAAAAATTCATGCTCCATTTATTATCACTTGGGGAAACAAGTGACCATTTATTAATGCTCATCATTTTAGATGACAACCTTAATCTTAAAACCTCACAGATTCAACTTTTGGGAGTAGCCAACAAAGAAAACAAGACTAACAACTTGAAAGAAATTAGATAAAGGAACTGAAAATATCATGCTTCAACCTAGTCAGAAAAAGAAGAAAGGTTTGGCAACCTTATAAAACTGGGTTCTTAACTACATTATCTTGGACTTTCTGTCTCTCTGAGTTTCTGCTTTCGCCTTCAGCAAATGGAGACTGCACCCACTTGGTGAATTTTGCAAAAGATTAGAAACCAGGTCCACTATGTCAGACTAGTCACTCCCTCAGGAACGCCAGTGTCTGGGCTTTAGGCTCTCCCTGTTAAATCAGAAGCTTAGGGATGGCCAGGGAATTTACATTTTTATTGAGTTGTCCAAGTGAATCCGATGCTAACAGTCATTCATTAGTCTTGGGCAAATGGCCTGCCTGAGAGAGAATCAAAGGATGAAGCTGGCACACAAATGACTCAATGGGGACAGTCACCCAAGAGTGGAGAAAGGCAGAGTCGAAGGAGCAGCTGCATCTGAGCATTTGAGAGGCAGGGTCTGAGGCCCAGAAGCATCCCCAGCAGCTCTCAGAGGTGGGCTGAAGATCAGCCTTGACGGCTGGGGCAGAGACGTGAAGGGTCCTCCGAGGACTGCGGAGATGTCAGCCCTTCTCCACCACCTGACTCCAGCCTCTGTCTTCCTGGCAAGAATAAAGGTGTCTGACTCAGTGCTAAGCAGACCACCTTCCTGAAGCACCCACTTAGGGTTTAGTGTGAGTGAGGCAAGAGTCCAGAAAATGCTGCTAGGGAGCCCCCCAAATACCACCCCCAGGGCTCAGGGATTAGCCCTGGGCTCTCTCCAGACCACTACTCACAGCTTCATCTGTCAGGATCGGGCTCTGGACCACAGGGCACCATTCACTTCCTACTTGTGAAGAGAAGTAAACAATTGTGGTGACAAAATGGGAAGAAGAAAAGGGAGGAAGGAAAAAGAAGGATTTCAAACTGTGCTGAGCAATGACCATAAATAAGCCAGACATGCGCTAAGCTTGGTAAATGCACATATCTCTTTTTTGTCCCCGCAGAATTCCTATGAGGCCTCTATTACGACCCTTATAAAATGAGACAATTGGGATTCAGTAAATTTTCCATTTATTTTAAAGTATTTATTAAGCCCTACTCTGCCCTGTTTGGCAAACAGCATTAGCAGATTCAATCCCTGATGTCATGGAGCTTACAGCCCCAATGGGGACCTCGGTTAATTCAATAAGTGCAATAATGAATGTACATGTCACCAACTAAGAAACAGACTCAGTCAAAAGACTACCTATGAGAAGACAAAGGAACCTGACCTTGACTGGAGAGTTAGAGAAAATATCTCTGAGGAAACAACACCTAAGCTAAGCGCTAGAAATTAAAAGTAGGCAAGCAAGGCAGAAGGTGAGGGGAAAGGTCCCATTCTCTGTAAGAGCATGTGCAAAGGCCCTGTGAAAGAAGATAGCATGATGTGCTTAAAGAACTGAAAGGGAACCAATAGGGCAAACAGGAGAGAAAGAATGGCTCAGGATAACACTACTGAGAGGGAGCAGGAGGCAGAATGAACATGGTCTGTTAGGCCATGATAGGGAGGATTTTTAAATAAAATACAGTAATTATTTTTGTATTTGGAAAGATCCCACTGGCTACTGAGTGGAGAATGAGTAGGAGGCAGGGCCCGAGGACTTAGGAGGAGGGCAGTTAACAGACCCATTGTGTCCCTGCATCCCTTATGTAGGACGCCTATAAAAACTTAGCTGAGCAACAAAGTTACCAGTGATCGATTCAATTTAAGTTTTTATAGGTGTCCTACATATGGGACCCGGGACATAATGGGTTACCGGACACCACGGTGTCGACAACAGGAGATGTGAACTAGAAGTGGAAAGGAGAAAGTATCTGAGGACTAAGGTAGCCCTGGTAGAACGTGGGGAAGCATTAAAGACAGAGTAGCAGGAGGGGAAACGTCTAGATTTGGGGCGGTGCCATTGTTCTGATGGAGAACCATGGAAGAGGCTGAGGTCGGGGGGTTGTTTAAGTGAACATGCTGCACTTAAAATGCCCTTGAGCCTCCCCAGTGCAGATGCCCGTAGGCCTTAGAGCACAGGTCCCGGATGCTGAGACACAGGCATCAGAGGTGGCAAGGCAGGCCAGGAACAGGGATGGAACTGCAGAGACAGAGGAACAAAGTGAGATGAGGAGAGGGTCCAGGAGGACACTTGGTGGAGTTCCAATTTGGGCTCATTTAGAGAAGCAGGAACACGCACAGTGACCTAGGGGAGGCTGGGGGAAGAGGAACACCAAACGCACTCTGGCTGGGATATTGCCAAGGAAAAAGCTTATCTGAAGCAGGAAGGAGTGACCGATAGTGTCAAATGACACTGAAAAGCGAACTAGTCGCCTGCTGACATGCTTTCATTGGATTTGCAAATGAGCAAGTTACTTTTGAGGTTATGAAGAGGATCCTTTCTGGAGGAGTTAAAAGAAGAGAGGGAGGGAAGGAGAGAGAGGTGGACAAGACTTGCTCCAGAGGTTGGTCTGCGATGAAGAAGGTGGAGCTCGAATTGTCATGGAAGAGGGCCGCGGGGTCAAGAAAGGGTTTTCTAAAAATGGAAAAATTTGAATAAATTTTTAACAAGGAGGATTCAGGCAAGTAAAGAAAGCAAAAGATAAAGAAAGAGCTGTGGTGTAAATGTTCCCAGAACTGGGAAGGGGCACCAGGCCCTAAAGAAGGGACTGGCCCTAGAGAGAAGGGGGAGCGAGGGTCACAGAGCAGGGTGGGTGAGCAGGTAGTCATTTCATTAGATACTTACGCCCCCTCCCAAAAAAAAAGACCTAGAAAACCCTTGTAGATGGAAAGCAGTTAGCCTCAACTCAGTCACTGGAGAGTGACTCTCATTCTCAGCCTTGCTCTTCGTTGATGCAATCCAGGTTCCCATGGTCTTTGCCACCTACTCTACTTAAGCAAGAGCTTAGTTGACATGAATTGGAACAGTATTTACTTTACCACAGGGAAGAGGATGCTCATCTAATCAGTTTCCAAAAAAAAAAAAAAAAAACTATCTTCATCTGGGTCCACCTCGTGCAAGAGCAGAGTGGGATTCAGCCAATACCGTGCAATCCTCCTCCCCACGTCCTTCCCCCACCGAGAGCCAGAATTCCACCCAAGATTACACACTCTTATATGAGCATTCATCTTCCGTGGTGAGCGTTATCTCTAGACTTCTTTCAAAGTAAAATTACTCAGGGCTACTTGACTGTCATTAGTCAGTAAGCATAAATGCATTTCTAGAAGTGCTTGCAGCTCTCACTGAAGGCAGGATCGACCCCTGCACAAGAATCCAGAAGTCAAGTATTTAACACATCATTTCTTTATCACATCACCATTTATTTTCAGGCATTGCTTTACACACACACACACACACACACACCCCTCCCTCCACTCCTGCTCTCATGACTTCATGGTCAGCAGGGGAGGAAAAGGTCTTGTGATTCAAGGGCAGAAGATAAAATCTGGTGGCACTGAGCAGGGAGGGGAAGATGAGCCTTATGGTAGGTTGGCAAACTTCAAAACCTCTTTGAAAGGTCCCTGCTTTGTTATCAGTTGGCAGTTCAAGTTACCATTACACCACCTCCTCCAGGGTCCTCTTCCTCTACTTCCTTCCCAGAAGAAACCCTGGACAACATTTGCTGGTCACAAGTGGGTCTGTAAGGTTTCAGGTCAGCAGGTGCTTCTTATGAGATGTGGATATTAGAAAATAAAATGCAAAAATGCAAAAAAAAAAAAAACAAAACAGTATTCTCCACGGCGATTATCTTAACTACAGTCAAACCCACTGTAGGATTCTTTCTCAGAAAATCCTCTAGATAAATATAAATATCCATTATTGAGCATTATTTAAATTTAAACTTCCTGAAGCCGGGAAGAATATTCTCTAACACAACTAGGGTATACAAAAATAAAATGTCATTAAATTTAGACAATTACTAGAAAGGATGAGGTATTATACTTTTAAACTGAGAAATGCAAGTGGGATTTTTTCTACAAATTTATATAATGTTCAATTAATCTGTGTACTATTAGACACTTTTTTTAACAATTTAAGCACATTTAACTAAAAGACACTTTTTTAACAATTTAAGCACATTTAACATTATTTATATAGAGTTACATACTTACCTACTATTGGTTCTATTTCCTTGGAGACCTCTGACTAATTCGACATATAGTCTTATGTCATGTACCTTGATAGCATTAGTTAATTAATACAAACATGTGTTAATTGAGCACCTAAAAAATGAGAGGTATGTAGCAGGCACCAAGATGGATAAAGTTCCTTCTGTCATGTTTTTTTCTGTTTTAGAGGTAACAACTAACACTAGATAACAATTGTCACTATATAACAGCTAGTGATAATGCTAGGTAAGAAATAAAGAGTGTTAAAAAGGCCAGGTGCAGTAACACATGCCTATAATCCCAGTGACTGGGGAGGCTGAGGCAGGAGGATCACCAGCCTCAGCAACTTAGTGAGACCCTGTCTAAAAATATAAAAAGTGTTGGGGATGTGGCTCAGTGATTAATTACCCCTAAGTTCAATCCCCAGTACCAAACCCCCCCAAAAAAGTGTCAAAAAGAAAGTCATTTAGGACAGCGGTCTGATAAGTAGCATTTGAGCACAGTCTGCAGGAAGTGATGGGACACGGCCCACAGGCATCCTGAGCAAGTGTTCCTACAGGTGGAGGGCAAGGCCCTGCAGAGGAATGCATCTGCCTGCCTGGGAACTGTACCGTACCGTGGGCTGCAGTCAGGAGACAGGTGCTGTCACTTCCTGCAGCCAATCTTTGATTCCTGTGAAAACAGTGAAGAATTATGACCCAAATAGGTGGGTCCTTTCCAGAAACCTCAGAGTCACTCTCCTGGCACGTGTGCTGTGTGCCACATCCTCTCCCAGTGGCTTCCAATGTACAAATCCAGGCTCTGAGGTGCATCCCAGTAACGGAGCCTGTATAACTTGAACTCAGTGTTCCCCAACTCATTCAGTCTCAAGCCTTATCTCCATTATTAAGAGAACTGAGGTCACTGAATGCACATTTAGACTCAAAGAGCAAATCCTCTCCCGATACCCCAAATTCTCTGAAAAACTGGGAAATAAAACCATACAAATCAAGAGCACCAGCTCTCCAGCTGGGTAGGGATATGACTTTAAAATAAAGAGGAGAGACAGCAGATTTTAAACTTATTTTGAGCAGGAGGACTTTACTTACCTTTGGTTTCCTACGTGGAACATGCCTTAACAAAACAGATACAACCAGTCCACGGATCCAAGCAAGTGTCCGCTGGCCCAGCTGGAAAACCCTGGCTGAATGGAACGGGAGGTCAGGCTGCAGCCCATCCCCGTATGCTGTAACACTGCCCTCTGCTGTCATCTTCAAGGGAAGCCATGTTGAAGGGACTGCAGAACCTTCAAGCCTAAGCAGTGGCCCAAACTGCTAATTTCTAAAGGTGGCTCCCAAAGTGAGGACCCCACGGCTGCAGCATCACCTGGGAACTGGTTAGAAGTGAAGATGCTTGGTCCCAAGTCCCATGGGGTAAGTGACTGAGGATGGGGCCCCCCCGTCAGTGTGGAAACAAGCCCTCCAGATGAGGAGCAAATTCGCAGATGAGCTCCTCACCCAGTGGCAGTGGTAATAACTTCTGCGCCATTTTGCTTTCAGTTAAGGGGGGGAGGGGGGAGAACAGGCTTGGCAGAGCCTGTCGGAAGCTCCAAAGTTCACAAATACAATTTCTCTACTTGACAGGTGTTCAGCAGGTTTCAATCTGAGCTGTGTTTTCAGTCTCAGTATGAGTTTCGTCCTTTCCAACAATACCCACTGCCAATTTCTTTGTAACACTGCCATGAATAACAAAAGAAGGCTCTAGAAGAAACCTGGTGCTTTAGATTGAATCTGGAATGTCTCCCTCAGGCCCATGTGTTGAAGGCTTGGTTCTCAGCCCAGGGCACTCCTGGAAGGTGGTGAAACTGAAGCAGAATGGCATTAGAGGCCCCTCTGAGATTGACAGCATCATCCCCAGGCTGAGGAGCTGCACCTCACCTGCTGGCCTGGGGGACACCAAGAAGGCTGAGAATGGAGATGGCCAGCTGCCCGGCCTGTCCAGCCCAGCTAACTAGGCTGAGTATGCGTATTTCCTGCTCTGTGTCCCATCTTGCCTCCTTTTCTCTTTTAAAACCTTTCCTCAAGCTCAGAGCCTTCAAAGATGGAACTTTTCAAACAAAAAGTTTATTCTATCTTCCATCAGATCTGACTTGGAACAAAACCCATTTTCATACCAATGTGACTCTCTGGAGCAGCAAGCTGTGGAACGTAGCCTCTTCCCCCAGGAGCTGAGACTGCCACTCCGGAAAAACCTGTAAGAGGTGTGGCCTAGTGGGAGGTCTCCAGATCACTGGGGGCCACTTTTGAAGGGGACTGTGGGATTCCCACAGCCTCTACCACTGAGCCACATCTCCAGGCCTCATCGTTCCTTAAAAGAAAATTTCTATGCTGATAACGCCAGTTGCAAACAACAGGTTTTGCATTGAGAAGTAGAGGCAGACACCCTGTTCAGGCAGCCTGCATTTAACACTGGAGACAGGATGTCCCCTCCAGCCCGAATCTTGGTTCTGGCCAAGCCATGCCACTGTTCTGCTCATGACCAAGGAGACTGGACAAAATGAGTCAGAGCAAATCTGTCACAACTACCCAAAAAACAGCCTCCTTCCCTCCCTGCATCCTTCCTCCTTCCTCAAAGGCTGCCTGAGCACCACGGGTGATGAGACTCTGTTGGCCGACAGCGAGGATCTGCCGCATACGCCCCAGCAGCATCAACCACCCACGCCAGAGACACCTTCATTGCCACCATGATGCACTGTTCCCCAACCTGAAAACTTTAAAGGGAAGCCGAAGCCATAAACACGGGTGTCCTCGAGAAATCAATATTAACTAAATTTACAAATACAGTAACGACTAAGCTATAAAGAGATTAACAACATTTATTTGAAAATTATAATTTTCTTAAAAAGATGGGGCACCTGCAAGGGTTACACACCCCCTTATCCACTCTATCCATTTCCTATAACATTCAGTTTTTAAAACTTACATTGCAGTCTCTTAGGAGGACATCTCAGTTTTCAAATGCTTACGTGGGGAATTGGCTCATGCCCATTACCTGGCTAAAGATATTTATGGGCAGCTACGAAAATAAATTGGAAGATTTCACCTCACATGTAAATAAAATTTCATCTGTCCCATTTCTTTTTTACAACAATGGAAATATAGAAAGAGAAAACCAGGACAAAGCAGATTTAAGTGAAAAATAATGTTTTTGCAGTGCTGAAGATGGAGGCAAGCCCTCTATCACTGAGTTGCCTCCCCCAGCCCTATTGTGTTTCTTGGGCAATTAATTGATCACATATTTTGTGCAAATGATACAAATTCAAATCAGGTGCACTGGAATCTGTATTAGTGCCTACAGTTGCTGTGATTAAGTACCACAAACTATGCATATTAAAACAACAAAAATCTATTGTGTCATAAATCTAATGACTGAAAGTCCTAAGCAAGACGTAGACAGGGCCATGTGCCCTCTGAAACCTGAAGGTGGATCCTTCCTTGAATCTCCGGCTTCAGTGTTGGCCTCAGTCCTCAGCGTTCCCGTCCCGTAGGTGTATCACGCCACTCTATTCTCTGCCCCTGGCTGTCTTCTCGCTTTGTACGTCTCAGTGTCTCTTCTTCATTTCTTATAGGGACACTAGCTATTGATTAGGACCCACCCTACTCCAGCACGACTTCATCTTAACTAATGACATCTGCAAGGCCTCTGTTTTCAGGAAGGTGACATCTGACTTACTGGGGGTTAGGACTTAAACATATCTTTCTGGGGGACACAGTCAACTCTAGCCCTCCAAAATCATGTCCTCCCAATGTGCAAAGTACATGCATCCCATCCCCACACCCTCAAAACTCTTAACTATCCTCCCATCGAATACAAGTCCAAAATGCCATCTAAATATCATCACCTCAAAGTCCCAAATTTCATCATCCAAAGCAGTTATGGATAAGGCTTGGAGCATGATTCATTCTGGGCCAAAATTTCTCCCCAAATATGGACTTCTGGAATCAGAAACAGTTATGTGCTTACCAAATACAATATCTAGGCATAGGATAGATATTTTCCTTCCAAAAAGGAGAATCTGGGAAGAGAAAAGAGGTCATGAATTCCAGCCAAATCCAAAACCTAGAAGGGAAAATCCCATTAGATTTCAAGGCTTGAGAACAGTGCTCTAAGCTCTGATGCTTCTTTCTCTGGGCCCAAGGGGCAGCAGTCCCACCCAGTTGGGCCACTGGGGCAGTGGGCCTACATGAGGAGGTCCTGTTGACCCAAGCCTCTGCACCCAAGGCTCTGGCCTTTAAGTTATTCTTCATTAATTTTGTTCTGTGCCTTTCAGTCCAGACTGGAAATGTTTCTGCTATAGAACTCAAAAACCTTGTCAGCCTCCCTTGCAATCAAAGGGATCCAAGACACCAGACCAGAGGATCGTCCACAGATCTTTCCTGAACAACTGCCTCTCACTTCCTGGCTTCAGCTGAGACCTCTGAGTAGATCCATGAGTCACACACCTCATTTATTTAGCAAACAGTTGTCAAGCCACACTCTTGGCTATGTCTGTAGTGCACTGTCTAGAGAGGCTAAGAACTCTCCAAGTTGCCAGGTGCCAACTCCTTTCTGTGTAGCGGTGCCTGCTTCAATTTCTTTCTCTCTTCTCACATTTTACTATAAACAGCAAGGAGAAATCAGGCTGCACCTTCCACATCATACTTGGAAATCTCCACATACCCAAGTTCATTGTCAGTTACAAGCTTACTTTCTTTCCAATGACACAACCCAAGTCACTCCAGTTCTCTGCTACTTTATAACAATGTCACCTCTCCTTTAGTGTCCAATAACATGTTCTTCCTCCCATCTGAGACTTCACCAGAAGCACCGTGATGTTCATAAGTCTAGCAACATTCTGTACATGGAGATGCAAGGATTCTCTAAAAGACAATGGAAGATCTCTCTGTATCTCTCCTCACCTCTTTCTGAGCCCTTCCCAGAACTACCTTTAATGACGGCATTTTTTCCTAGGTTTTCTAGGCTCTTTCTCTCCAAGGCTTCAAAATACTTCCAGCCTCCACCCATTACACAGCCCCAAAAGCCACTTATGTAATTATTACAGCAGTATCCCGTTTTCCAAAATTGATATCAAATAATTCATCAGCCCCTGATGGCCCTGGTGCTAGTTCATGGCATCTAAATAGCAAGATCAGTGATTTGACCATTGAAAATGAACTAGGAGAAAATCTGCCTCATCAGCATTAAAAATGATGCGTTCACACTGCCAGTAAGAAAGGGCAGACCAGTGTTCCTATGGGAGCTGTGTCGAATGGGATGCTGATTTAAGAGATCTGGATAAAAATACCTTCAATGCTGAGTCATGATGAGCTGGAATATAGAGATCATTTTCTTGCAACTCTTTCAAAAGCACAGAGTAAATGTGCACTGAGTTCACTATGGAGAAGAATGTAAATGCATTGGATAAAATATCCAAATAGGGAAATATGCATGTGGACAGAATTTTCTGTATTTTGAGCAGAAATAAACTAAACTGCTCAGGTGTTGCCTGCAGTGGACAACTGTGCATCTTGGACAAAAGGATGATTTATGAGTTTTCTTACATAAGTTAGTAGTGATAAAGTACCTTCAGACAATGTAATTCCTTAATCAAACAGCTCTTTTTGCTAACTTAGTTAAAAATAAATTCAGTTTTTCATCAGTCTCTTTTCTTACAACCTTGAAACTGATTACACTTTTTCTTTTTTTTTCTTTTTTTTTTTTTGGTGGTGGTGGTGGTACTGGGATGGAACCCAGGTCTCTACACATGCCAATCTACACCCCCAGCCCCTGATTACATAGTTTATACAGATGATCAACAATTCAAATTAGCTGGGTCTGGCATTACAAGTTTTTATGTTGTTAGCAATTCATTGGTCCTTGTAACTTTATGGTCAGCTGGGCCTAGACCAGATTCTCAGAGGAAAAAGAGTACTTATTGTATCAGGTACTGTCCTGAGTCCTCTCCTATTGATTCCCTATTTAGAGAAAATCAGTAATTGATCTCATTTACTCCTCACAAATGTTAATGTGGGTAGTTTTTATTTTCTTTTAATCAGTGGGCCTTGGAAACATTTAGGAATTTGAATAATGTCAGACAGCTAGGATCAAATAAAACAGAAATATATCCATACCTACATATATATGGTGACCCACCTTACAGAAATAGCTGGATTGCATATGAAACCCCCTCCTGCTGAGGAGTAAGCCACCTCTGAGCACCCAGAGTCCCAAGGCTACAGGATACCCTGTCTGAAACAATGCTAGGCTAGTCCAATACCCTGGACCGGAAGTCCACTGCTTTCAAAGGAACCCTCTTCCACAGGAAGGCTAGGAATTTACATTTTAACATCATTAGAAGTAACCAGAGCATTTGTTGGGTAACATTTTAACTGGTTTTCAATGACCTTTGAAGCATCAGATTAAATATTAACTAACAAAAAAGCAGCTACCTGCTTAAAAATTATGCCACTTACCTGGGATTAAAAATCCAGTATTTGAATTTTTTCACAGCTCACTCTTCATCATTAATTTTAGAAAGAGAAAAAAAAATGCCTTGGAATTAGAAGAAAGAACTCTAAGGAAGGACACTTTGAACTTTTCATGTCCAGTTTTTTTGCTCCATTCAATTTCAGATAGACCACATAATCAAAGAATATTGTACGCTTTATGTTTTCAAAGTTCTTCCTAGGTAGTCATTAGTTTTCTATAGACCACAAAGAAAGCCCTTCAATTGAGAGGGGCTGCATAGGCAGAACACTGACAGATAAAATAAAAATACACTGGCTTCTGACAATAAGTGAAGACACCAGCAGGGGGCGAACTTGTTGCCCATCCTAAACTGAGTAGTGGAAATTCCCCATTTAGAGAGAATCAGCCCTCTCTCTGCATGGTCACTTGTTATGTAGGTCTTTTCATTGTGGTCCTGATGAATTCCCTAATCTACTCAAACCCACCAATTCGACCATTTTTGAGTTGGACATTCTGCATTTACAAACAGGCTGCCTCATGAGGTTGAAACCAGTAGTTATTTCTAACATAAAAGCCTGAAGCTAGTCTCCCTGGCCTCAGAAATGGTGAGTGATATTCTGTCCATGCCACTTGGGTACTTTTGCTGGGTCAGACACTGTGTTAAACCCTGGTGACAAAGTTGATCCCAGCTCTCAGGGAGCTGAATGTTCATTTTTGAGTTTAATTCTTAGAAAAAGTGATACCTATGCCGTTTTATAAATCTTTTATACCCCAATGATATTGGCAAAATAATATTGTGTGCATGTACAAATATATAACAACAAATCCCACCATTATGTATAACTATAATGCACCAATAAGTAATGGAAAAAAATCTTTACTCCCCAAGGGCTGCTTTATTCTCTGCATTTAAATGTTCATTAAAATTAGTCTCCACTTAGCAATAGTGACATGTTAAGGAGCTCATGAAGGAGATGAGAGATAGATGCTTAATAAGTGTTTGTTGGTGGATATCTTTCCTGTCTAAAGCTACCAGTCTTACCTTCTCACCTTCCACTGCCTCAGGAAAAATCCCCTGATTTTTGAAACTAAAAGACTAATGGAGGATTTGACTGAGTGATGTGGGCCATATTGTAGGTTTTCATCAGTGACACCATGGATCCAGTTGAAATGAAACTGAATCTTTTCCTACAGTGTTTTTTGGGCAATCATCACTTTTCTCGTTAAGACAAGAAACCAAAAGCAAAGGTTCAAGTTCGTTTCTTGACCTGTGTCATATTTTCATGGTCACGGGGATGTTTTTTTCATTTTTGATAGTACGAGAGGAACACGGAGAATAAAATGCATGTTTTATGAAAAGAAATCAATTGAATTGATGACCAGTCTTCCAACTTGCTTTTAAAATTTTTGTGACAGTTTAACCAAGCATGACTTGTTGCCAAACTTCACCAAGCCATTCCTGGCTTTATCCTATAGTAATTCTCTGCCTATTTGGTTTTTTCTCAATGATGAAACCATCAGAGCCATTTATCATAGTTTATTTAACAGGACTTTACAAAAAATATGAGCCTCAGTGTGCTAAGTTAATTAGTTACAACTATGTCCAACACTTTGGGTAGGAGCAAAATAGCAACACTTCTTATGATCTCAGATGTCAACTTTGTTAAGATGGGCATCAACATGTCTGGGTATCAGTTATGTAAAAATAAAAATTTGAGCTACAACAAAATTGGAGTAGGTGAAAAAATTTAAAACTTACTTTATCTTCTGGCTGTGCAAAACCAAACCTCCAGGAGTTTTTGCTTATTATCATTAACCTAACACCACGCCATCCCCGGTTAGGAATGTAGGACTTAGAGGATAATAGAAGATTTGGGGTGGAGCAGGGCCCAGGGGCAAGTTACCAAAAGTCATGTGAGAAGGCCTCTGAAAATTTCTCCCTCTTTATGAATAAGTATTAGGCTGCTTTTAAATTTCACTCAGGTCAAAGGATCTTAAGAAGCCTCAAGTCGGTGGTTCTTAAAGTGTGGCCCCCAGACACTGCATCAGCATAACCTAGAAACTGGTTAAGATGCAAATTCTCAGACCCAGTCCTGTTTTCTGTTTTTTAACAAACCTTCAGGGTGAATCTGACATATGCTAATTTGAGAACCGCTGGTTTAAGCTGTTGAGCAATGATAAGATCAAAGAAGAAACTGTGTTGGTTCATTTTCTTCAGGAAAATAATTTACTAACCTCCATTTTATAGCCTGGTTATTTAGCCAACAGTAATTGGTAAGATCACAACTTTCTCTTCTTTGGCTTCTCTTTCCTCGCCTCCATCCACACCAAGGGGACTGCTCTCCTCTCAGTAAACATGAGTACATGCCAATCTTGGCTGCCATTAGGCACAAACTACTTTAGCTGGAAGATTCACTGGGCTGGACCTAGACTCCAGAGACTCAGTAAAGCTGAGCTGGAATGAGACCTTTCCCAGATTAGTAGCTATTTCTAAAATCAAGGAAGAAAGTTCTCCAAACTACAGAAGCACTTGGGTAAAGGTCGACCTGGACTCTCAAGGTCCCAGATTAGGTCAAAGTACATTCTCTGGCTCAGAAAATCAGTGGGTTGAAAATTCAGAGAGAAGAGAGATTTGAGAGGAACTATCCTGCCTCCTTTATGTCATCTTCCATCCATTCATCATTTCCTCTACGGAAACTGAAATATTCACGTTCTACTGCCCCGTTCAGATAATTTGCTCATGCTACCTGTGTTCCATGACAACGTTGGCGGGAGCAAGGGAGCTAAGTAGTTTCTCCTGGTTCCTCCAGAGCAGCCTAAGAAGCCCAGCCAAGAATGGGGAAACACAGAGGAGTGACTCAAACACGCTTCTTTATCTGACTTTCAACCTCAAACCAGTCATTTGTACCATATTTACCTGATGGTCCCGATGGTATCTCAGTGGTACGCTCATTCAAGCACCGATGTGGATCAAAGGTGATGGTGATCAAGTTCTTCCAGTACTGAGTCATCTTTTTTGACCTTTTGATTCTGACTTTGAAGAGGAGTAAGCTATTTTGTTAAGTACCCACAAGCCCAGAACCTCAGCAGTCCTGCATTGCCCTGGATATTCAAAGTGTAAAAAGATTAACTTGTGCATTCTGGACTCTTTCCCCAACCTCAGTAGCTTATGCAGATCAAATTAACATTTTTAAAAAGTTAATAGCAGGTGACTCATCTAAGAGCATGGAAAAACAAGCTCTTTTTCAACATTGGTAGAAAGAGTGAGAAAAAGGCACTGCAGAGACAGAGGCCAAGGATCTTCTCCCCTGCCTCCTCCTCCTCCTTTTCTTCCTCTTCCTCCCCCTCCACCTTCCTGGAGGTATGAAGCCACCGGTTACAAATATCTGTCATTTTCCAACTTGTTTCCTTGAATTTGGGTTTTGTGTTGCTTTTCAACATATTGTCAGAACTTCTTGTAAAGTATGAACTCGGACCCACTTTGGCAGAGGCCAAGCAATGTGTCCAGGGATTGATGCACGTCATCTTAACCATGTCTGTGACAGAGACCCACAGTTCAGTTCACTTCCTGGTAGTTCTGCCCTCGCGCTCTCCACATTTAATTTTGCAGAACACAAAAGACAACTAACTTTCCACTTTGGACCTACTCTTACCTGGTGCTGCTGCTCCCCGTGTTTGTCCTCACTGATTACGTCCGCTACAAGCCGGTCATCGTCTTACAGGGGATAAGCTTCATCGTCACCTGGCTGCTGCTCCTGTTTGGCCAAGGAGTGAAGATCATGCAGCTTGTTGAATTTGTCTATGGTCTGGTCTCGGCCACCGAGGTGGCCTACTATGCCTACATCTACAGTGTGGTCAGCCCAGAGCACTACCAGAAGGTGAGCGGCTACTGTCGGAGTGTCACGCTGGTGGCCTACACAGCGGCCTCGGTGCTGGCCCAGCTCCTGGTTTCCCTGGCAAACGTGTCCTACTTCCACCTCAACGTCACCACCTTGGCCTCTGTCTCCGTGGCTTTCTTCTTCTCACTCTTTCTGCCAATGCCCAAGAAGAGCATGTTTTTCCACGCAAAACCCAGCAAACCAGCTCCTCAGAAGACACCAGGACAGACTGCTGTCCTAGAGGAAGCCCATAGAGGTGACGAAGCAGCCCACCAAGAAGCAGGCACCCTTTCCAGGCATGGGGAGGAGAGCCAGCCCAGCAGCCCCAAGCCCAGACATGAGGCTTTGAGGAGCTGCGTGCAGTGGTTCCAGGATCTGCGGGAGTGCTACTCCTCCAAGCGTCTTTTCTACTGGTCCCTGTGGTGGGCTCTTTCCACAGCGGGTTTTAACCAGGTTTTGAACTATGTGCAGATCCTGTGGGATGACAAGGCCCCATCCCAAGATTCCTCCATCTATAATGGAGCAGTAGAAGCCCTTGAAACCTTGGGGAGTTGGTATGCAAGACTTTATCTTATCCATGTGCAGAAAATGTGCATAATATATGTAGCTGAGATACTCCATGGTTAAAAAAATAAAATAAAAAAATAAAAACAGTTAGGCTATTTGGAAATAACTGTAATGAGTGTATTTTAGTGATGTGGAGCCCTGAGAAGAGAAAGCTCATGAGACCTCCGATTACAAGACCTAAGGTTAGGAAGAGTATACAGCATGTGGTTAATGTGACATATTTGCTATTTATACGGAAGAGGACTACTGAATCAATAGGAAAAAACGCTGTCTCAAGTTTTTATCCATGTTCTATCACTTCCCAAGTGGGCAAGTCAATTAAAACTCCAGTTTAATCCATTCTGTTCTCCTAAAAGGCCAGAACAATACTGGCTAGCTTCCTTCATAAGATTACTTTTAAGACCAAAAGGGATCTTCATGTAAAGGTAATTGTATATTGTAAGGTCGGTCTTAAGTAAAAAACAGAGTTTTTGTTAATTTTTAATACAAAATGAATTATTAAGCATTCGAACTGTAATCTTGGATAACACCGTGGTATTGATTTCAACACTGAATACTAGATTGTTTGGAAAAAAAATAAGACTTTAGTTACAAAATTCAAAAGAGGCAGCTAATGTCATGAAAGACTGATGAAGCTCTACCTTTCCCTAAAGACATCAGTGACAAGGTAGCATCCTACTGACCAAATGTGGCCTGTCCTCGGACAGCTGGAGGTTTCCGATTGAACCATCAAGACCCCTTCCTTCCTCTAGTCTTTCACTAACTCTAGTCTTTAGCTGTCATTTGCAAGCTGTTGACATGAGGTGGGCAAACTGAGCCATGGCACACACTACAGTGTGCAGTGCACGCTGTAGAAAAACAGCAACAATATGTGACAAGAATTGTGAAAAATAATAATAAACAGAAAAAGATTTGTGGCTTATAGTCCAAAGTGATAGGGGACAGAGAGATGTGAACAGAAGGTTAAGGGAATATTTCTGTAACTGGGCTCACTGTGCTGACCGCTACATGCTTTCTTTTCTAAGAAGCAATTTAAGCAGTCTTGCCTGGCTTAAGTGGACACGATATGTCACATTCCTCAGCAAACTACCTGTTATCTACAAGAGAAATGCAGGCCCCAATTAATGTCGATAAAAGAAACCCAAGTTGCCCTGAAGGGGGAGACTTTGTGACCCTTTTCATAGACCAGATCCCAAGACTCGGGGAGATAAGGATAATTCCTCCTAACCAAAAAATCTGTAAGAATTCGTAGTAAAGAATCCAATTAGAACAATTCAGCATGGACCAAAATAACCTAGGGTTGCCATGGCCGTGGGGACTTGGAAGTGTGATGTCACCTTGCTGCCAGTCAAATCTCAAGAGGTGGACCTAGCTGGGACTTTCTGGAAATTTCTCTGGGATCCTTAATAAAACTGGGGTGCAGGAGAGGCCCACTGTGCCTCTCCTTTCTGAGAGGACCCACTCTTTCCCTTGAGAGTGTCCCTTTCTTTTGTCCTGTCCTTTCAGTACGCTCAGTTCTATTACTCTGAGCAACATGTCTGAAATCTTTCTGATTTGATTGAAAAATCAGGGTTGGCAGTGGGTAGGGGGATCTTTGAACTGCCTCAGTTTCCTGAAAGGGCCCAGGTCTGTAACAAAAGCATAAATTGGCCCTGTACCGATTATAGATCTTGAACAACTCAGTGGGGTTGCTGACCAAGGTCTTATTTCCTTCCTTTTTTCCTTCCTTCCTTTTTTTCTGTTTCGGAGGATCTAATCCAGGACCTTGCATATGCTGGGCAAGTGCTTTACCACTGAGCAGTACTCCCAATCTGACCAATATTTAAATCAAAGAGTCAGGTAAGACTGTGTAAGATAGGGTGGGTGGGTGAGGGGGTAATGTAAGGAGCATATCAGCTCACAAGGATGCATTCCATCTAGTGAAAATTCTGTTCACATCCAAATACATGTGATGGGCAGTATATAAATTTTTTCCTCTGCAAGAGATTTGGCTAACATATTTCAAAGATTTCAAATCAATAACTTTAATAATTATGTTGTTTCTTTCCTTAACTGTATATCTGTTGTCTTCTGATTTATCTGCAAGAATAACAGTGAATTCTGAAACTTCCCCTCCCATCTCCACAGCCAGGCTGTTTGGCTGTCCTGCATGGTTTTCTGTCTGGCTTTATGCATATTTTTTCACTATTGTTGGTAAGAACCAGGGACAAGCCTCCTCCTAAGAAGTAGTAATTATTGATTGTGGTGATAGTGCAACAGAAGACCAGGAGCACGCCAGGTGGGGCGGGGCAAGGCAAGGTGTGAGGTGGCAGGTGAGGCAGCCCCTTGTGGTGGGTAGGAGCCGGTGCCAAGAATTCACTTTACTGCTTTCCCTGGAGTTGGATGGTGTCTGCTTCATCCTTGTTCAATTAGAGATGGATTTCTGATGTTGCATTTTACCCAGTAGGAAAAAGGCAGGAAGATTCGGTGGCCTGGGAGGGCCCTGAGAATCTCGCTGGTGCTTGAGGGTTTCTAGATCCAGTGCCCAACTTTGAACCCTCTCCTGAACTTTCTGCTTGGTCAAAATGTCCCTCCATCTAAGAAGCTGAGGTATTTGGGGGGTTTTTAGATACTTGTCCCTTCCCAGCTTATGTTTTGTCATGACTGAAACACTTTTCCAAAGAAAGGAGGTGCAGGGAGGGACAGGCAAAGTGTCCCAGGCACCGGTGCTCCAGGGGGTGGTAATGCAAGTCCTACTGGCCTAAGATAAGAAGGGCAGAGCCCAGAGATGTCTTTGAAGTTACCCCAACAATGCACATGTATTTTCCTGACATAACAAAGCTCTCACATCAAATGAGACTTTGAAGATATTTATTCTGAACTTGGGTTGTTCCACACCCACCTAGGTATTGGAAGTTTCAGGATCCGTTGTTAATAGTCTCCTTTCCCTTTCTGAAAGTTCCCATTTGACTTCTAGAAACCTTCTTTAAGATTTGATCATATTAAGCTCATTTCCACTGTAAATACTTGCTCCTGGGGAGAAGTGGGCGTAGATTCGCCCCCCAGTCCTGTGATACACTCTTACTTGAGACATGTATAGAAAAGGTAAAATTCCAGCAAAGTCAGTGCCTGAAACTCTTTAGACTCAAATGATTTTTAGTATCCTTGTAATAGCAAGGACCCAGTGTCAAATTTTTAGGCAAAAACCACAAATTCTGGTTGCTAAAAGGCCTCACATTAAATTAAGTCAGGTCTTTAAGAAAGAAGGCTGGAAATGGTATGAAAGATGACAGCTGTCTGCTCAGCTCTGCACATTGTAGGAACACACCAGAAGACATCTATTTAATGCACATTTTAAGATGAGTTTCTCCTGGGATGGGCCCATAGCCACATGTGCTTCCCAACACATGGTGAGTTAGGTCAGAGCTTGGGTCAGTGTTTCCATCCTCAGCATATTGATGTTTGGAGTTGAATAATCCTTTGCTGGGGTGGAGGAGCTGTCCCACACATTGTACGATGTGTGGCCACATCATCAGCCTCTGAATCCTAGATGCAGGATGTCCCTCATCATGACAACCAAATACATCTTCACATATAGCCGCCATCTAGGCCCCAGAAAGAAAAGTACTCCTAGTTAAGAAGGGCTGACTAGAGATAGAGTTAGATTAGGGTTAGGGTCAGCAGCCCCTCATAACTCTTACCCTGTTATATTAAAACTAAACATTTATTAGTTTAATGTATCCCTCTAGGCTGCATAGTTTTTAAGAGCAGGGGCACCAAATTCACTACCATATTGTGCCATAAAGAAGCTAGAAAATACTTGAAGCGTAAGTGAATGAATGAATGAGCAAGTAAAGAAAGGAAGGTTCACACAAATAGTTGGGAGAGTATTTAGAGAAAATTCTTGAAAAGCAGTTTGGTATCTGTCAGGTATCTTTAGGCAACTCTTTAAATGATGTTACAGAAAGAGAAAACTGAGACGAAGGCAAAGGGGGAGATCTTGGGTAAGAGGGCAGGTGGAAAGGTTATGGGAGTCCAGAGAGAGCACCTCAGATTAGGCAGCTCCAGACTGGAGATCTTGGACACCTCCCTCCAATGGCCACGTGGTCACAGTTCCCCATCTCTCACCTTCTGCTTTATCTTGCCAAACTTGAATCAGGCTCCTCTTTTTGCTACAGGCTCCTAAACCCCACTGGCCTCAACCCTGAGCAAGCAAAAAACTTGAGGAATGTGTCCCCTTATCAGCACCCCCTGGGAGTGGACTGACCAAGGCAGGACACTTTCCTGTCTGGGCTCAGGGAGCATTTCCCCCTGAATGTCCAACTCCCCCTGCAGGGATTCTGCTGATCTCTGCCTGCCCCTTCTTTCCCCTATAAAAAAACACCCTTTTTCTGTTTGTTTTGGGGACACTGGCAGATTTCTGCCACCAGAACATTGTCCCTATTGCAGTCGTCTCTCTTCTAAATAAAAGCTTCTTCCTAAGTCCAGATTCTTTTTTACTTGACACCAGGTTTTTGCACCTAAATTTTATGACCTTCAAAGGGAAGAGGAAAGAAAACAATGGGCTCCCCAGGTCCTTTCCAGGTTATGGATTTAAGGGCACACAAACCCCGTTGATTTATCTCAAACTCTAGGAGAACGAGACTGAGTGACTTTTTCATTTAAAATGTGCAGTAAGTCAGGTGTTTTTTTTTAACCCTGAAAGTGGATCAACATTTCTATAATATGGAAGACACTAACAAGATACAGTATAAATCGATTCCTTTCTTTTCAGGGACTATGGCAGCCCTCACAGTGGTCTACTGAAATTAACTGAAATCTGGGAAAGCTGGTCTCTGGGACCTTGTCTGCAGCAGATGAGGTCTCACTGTTCCTCGTGCATTCACACCAAATATCTGGGTATGTTATGCTTAGTCTTTGGCATTCAAGTCAGATTACGTGCTTCTTATAACCACTGCAGTGTTTATTATGTCTTTCTTTTAACAGTCTAAATCTGAAGCAACAAAATGTGTTTATGCATTCCTTCTGAATGGCCTTTTGCAATGCTACGGCAAATGCTTCCTACAAGAGACAATGGGACTATATTCTTATTTTAGTCAAATTTCACTTAGTACTTGATTAAGACTACTAATCAGGGGAACAAAGTAAAGTGCTCACAACTAATAAGCAATGACATACTTTCTGCTTTTGATTTTGTCTTATTTGGCAACATAATATAATAGGATGTGATTTGGTGGAGTTTTGACTTAATTTAGTTTCCACTCCCAATTTTCCTTGCCTACTTGAATCATCAGAGAGCATTTAAGCTACTTCTTTTTGAAACAACATACCAGATATCCTCAGGACTGTTCTAGAAGTGTAGCTATTCTACAAAACTATATACAAACATAACAACTATCACATCAAAGTTTAAAATATTAAAAATTTAATGCAGATTAATTAAAAAGGTAAGAAAACAAGTAAAGGAGGCAAGGCATGCTGCTGGATGGACATGTGAAGCACAGGACATCGCCCCTCACTTCCTGGTTATTTTTCTGAAAGCATTTCCCTTGACATAACAGTAAAGCAATGAAAGTAAAAAACTACTAACCTAGAATTTTATACTTGGCAAAATATTCTCCAAAAAATAAAGCAAAATAAGGGCATTCTGGGACAAACAAAAATTTGGCAAAATTGTTGTGGCTCACACTAGAAGAAATACTGAAGGGAGTTCTTTAGGCACAAGAACTTGGAATGGGATGGCAGCAATGCAGGAAAAATAACAGGAAGGGTGGATACTGAGTAAATTGAAGGACATTTTGATTTTTAAAACAACAATAATAGTGTTTCTTCCTTTGAAAATATAGGTAAGAGCCAGGCGTGGTGGTGCATTCCTATAATCCCACCAACTCAGGAGGCTGAGGCAGGAGGATCAGAGTTCAAAGCCAGCCTCAGCAAAAGCAAGGCGCTAAGCAACTCAGTGAGACCCTGTCTCTAAATAAAATGCAAAATAGAGCTGGGGATGTGGCTCAGTGGCTGAGTGCCCCTGAGTTCAATCCCCAGAACACCCTCAAAATAAAAAAATAAATAATAAAAATATAAGTAGAATTAAAATCTAGAACAACACAAAAGGAAGCAGAAGTAGTGGATTAAAGTACTGCAACATCCCTGTATTGTCAAAAAATTGTTTAAAAAAAGTAGACTCTACTACTTCAAAAATACACAACTTAATCTCTATGGTAACCACTAAAAAAATAAAATTAAAATAATTTTAAACTTAATTAATACAACAAAAGGCAAGAAAGAAAAGAATGAGCCCAGACCAGGCAGGACAAACAGAAAGCCCCAAAAGAGGTGGCAAATTTAAAAGCAAATAGATCAATAAGATCATTAAAATGTGCCTGAACCATTTTCTCTAAGCACATGAAAAAAAAAATTCAACTAAATGAACTAAAAATAATCAAAAACCGAACTATTTTGCTCTTTTATTAATTAATTCATTGGTTTGTCTCTATTTGTTTTTGTAGCACTGGGGATCAAACACAGAGCCTTGCACACACCAAGCTAAGCAAGCCTCTACCACTGAGCTACATCCTCAGCCCTATGTGGCTTCAAACACTTCTTGAAAATAAGGGCTCCAGAAGGTTGAAAGCTGAAGGATTGGGAAAGCTATACCATGCAAACACTAACCAAAGGGAAGCTAGTTTAGTGATCCTAATATCAGACAAGCAAACAATAATACAAGAGTGATTTGTCTTTTTACTATGGTAAATTTAATAATGAATGTATAATGGTAAAAGGGTTAATCAATCTGTACATAATATCTTAAACAAAATAGATTAAGCAAAACCTGACAAAACTCAAATGAGAAATTAAAAAGTCCACATTTATAGTTGGAAATATGAGCACAACTCTTTCAAGAATAGAGACAAAAATGTCAATAAGAAGACTTATCTTTATGTTCAATACATTCCCAACAAAGATGTGGATACTGCACTCAGTGGCTGCAGAGTAAACAATTCCTTTCAAGAAGACAAGGAATCCTGACCAGAACCAAGCTCCTACACTGGGTTAGAAAGTAGCTCTCAACAAATTTCAAACAGAATATGTATTCTGATAATCACGATGAAGCTAAAATCATTAACAAATTTGTGATTTTTAAAATAGCCAAATGTTTTGAAATTCTAAAAAGAACACAGTCAAAAATGAAATTATCGTCAAGATTAGAGAACAATTTGAAGTGATTGATAGCGAAAATATGAAAATCAGAATTTATATCACATAGCTGAACAGTGAGAAGGAAGAAGCATAGAGCCTAGGATGCATTTCTTTTAAAAAAGAAAGAATAAAGTCAAGTTACTTAAACATATATCACCAAATGTTAAAAGAGAATAGCAAATTAAATTTAAAGCAAAAAGAAGAAAATGATAGAGAAAAGCAAAAAATTAATCAATAGAATAGAAAAGAGTATAATATAAATCAGAAAAATCAAATTAGTCATTTGAAAAGACCAATAACTGTGGGAAAGTCTGTTTGTGGAAAAAGGAGGGAAAACACAAGCTATTATATCAAGAATGAAAAAGAAGACGCAATTACATATCTTTCAAATACTGAAGAGACAATAATAGATTTTATTACTAACTTTATGCCAATAAACTTGAAATTTTTGATGAAATGCACAAATCTCTGTTAAAAATCACAATTTTCTAAAATGTGCACAAGAAGGAATAAAAAGCCTCAAGAATCCTATTAAATAAACTTAATCCTTAAATAAAAATCTTCACTGAAAGAAAGCTCCAGTCCACCTTGGCTTCACAAATAAAAGATGTGAAATATTCAAGTAAGAAATCATGCTAGTCTTATATAAATATTGACAAGGAATGCTTCCCAGTTTGTTTTATTGGATAAACATAACTTTCTTGCCAAAAGCTGCTGCAGACATTCCAAGAAAAGGAAATTACAGGTTATTCTCTCATGAACATACGTGCAAAAACAGTAGCTGAACAAAATAGTAGCTAGTCATATGCAACTTTAGAGTTGTCCCTGTTACAACAGGGTTTGCATCTGCTGATCAAAAATTTTGACAAAAAAAAATGCATCTGTACTGAACATATGTGGATTCTTTGTTCTTGTCACTATTCTCTTAACAATACAATATAACAAGTATTTACATCATTTACATTGTATTAGATACTATGAGCCATTTAGACACAACTTAAAGTATCAGGAAGATATGTGTAACTTGTATGCAGATACATGCCACTTTATATAAAAGATTCAAGCAGGGCTGGGGCTGTAGCTCAGTCAGTAGAGTGCTTGCCTAACATGTATGAGGCACTGGGTTCAATCCTCAGCACTCCATAAAAATAAAATGAAGGTATTGTGTCTATTTACTATAAAAAATATTAAAAAAAAAGATTCAAGCATGTACAGGCTTGGATGTCTTTAGAGGTCCTGGAACCAATTTCCCGTAGATACTGAAGGACAATTGTGTATTTAAAAACAATGATATAGCATGGCAAGTTTGGTTTATTGCAGAAATACCACACCACATTAACTAAATATCTGTAAGACAACTTATATGACTCGTGAGATTAACAGAATATGGAAGAACTAAGTGGATATATCATGATCGGGTTAGATGCAGAGAAAGCCCTCAGTAAAACTTAAGTCATTCAAGAATTAAACATAAATAAATAAATAAATATCTCTTCAAAAATTAGAGATACCAGTCACAGTGGCATGCGTCTGTAATCCCAGTGATTTGGGAGGCTGAGACAGGAGGATGGCCAGTGTGTGGCCAGTGTGTGGCTACTTAGTCACTATCAGTGCTCACGTTCAAGACCCTGTAAATAAAAATTTTTAAAAGGGGTGGGGATGTGGCTCGATGGCAATGAACTCCTGTGTTAATTCCCAGTACCATCCCCCCTCCAAATTAAGAATAAAAAGAGGGAACTTTCTCTACCTGATCAAAAAACTATAGATAGCATACTCAGGATGGCATAGTGAAGGTATTTCCCTGAATCAATCATCAGAAAGGCAAAGCTACCTGCCAGCAATGGTGCTCATGTTCAAGACATAGTGGGGACTCCAACCATTGAAATCAATGTACCCAACTCCCCATCCAAATATGTAAAAGAATAGCAAAGTAAAAATTAAATCAGGAGGATATACACAGTATATATACAAAATTGTCATTATTTCACATGACAAGTAATAGTTGGAGACTGTTCAAAGGTATCTAAAAATATGCTTTGTATTTATTGTAAGTAAAGTTTTTTTATACATGATCAATACATAAACTAAATTATAATCCTATGTGTTAACAGAAAATAATTCAAATAAAAATTTAAAAGATAACACAATTTTTTTTAAATTGTATTTTTTTTTAATTTTTTATTGTTGGTTGTTCAAATCATTACATAGTTCTTGATATATCATATTTCACACTTTGATTCAAGTGGGTTATGAACTCCCATTTTTACCCCATATACAGATTGCAGAATCACATCAGTTACACATCCATTGATTTACATATTGCCATACTAGTGTCTGTTGTGTTCTGCTGCCTTTCCTATCCTCTACTATCCCCCCTCCCCTCCCCTCCCCTCCCCTCTTCTCTCTCTGCCCCCTCTACTGTCATTCATTTGTCCCCCTTGTATTATTTTTCCCTTTCCCCTCACTTCCTCTTGTATGTACTTTTGTATAACCCTGAGGGTCTCCTTCCATTTCCATGCAATTTCCCTTCTCTCTCCCTTTCCCTCCCACCTCTCATCCCTGTTTAATGTTAATCTTCTTCTCATGCTCTTCGTCCCTACTCTGTTCTTAGTTACTCTCCTTATATCAAAGAAGACATTTGGCATTTGTTTTTTAGGGATTGGCTAGCTTCACTTAGCATAATCTGCTCTAATGCCATCCATTTCCCTGTAAATTCTATGATTTTGTCATTTTTTAATGCAGAGTAATACTCCATTGTGTATAAATGCCACATTTTTTTTATCCATTCGTCTATTGAAGGGCATCTAGGTTGGTTCCACAGTCTTGCTATTGTGAATTGTGCTGCTATGAACATCGATGTAGCAGTGTCCCTGTAGCATGCTCTTTTTAGGTCTTTAGGGAATAGACCAAGAAGGGGAATAGCTGGGTCAAATGGTGGCTCCATTCCCAGCTTTCCAAGAAATCTCCATACTGCTTTCCAAATTGGCTGCACCAATTTGCAGTCCCACCAGCAATGTACAAGTGTACCCTTTTCCCCATATCCTCGCCAGCACTTGTTGTTGTTTGACTTCATAATGGCTGCCAATCTTACTGGAGTGAGATGGTATCTAAGGGTGGTTTTGATTTGCATTTCTCTGACTGCTAGAGATGGTGAGCAACAATATTATTAAAATATATAAAACATCTACACAAAAAAGTACAAAACGTTGAGGAGAAGCCATTGATAATTTTTCCATGATGTATTTCAGAAGAATGGCAGGAAGAAAATCAGAATGAAGTGGTATTGGGAGAGAAGTTTTGGGGAAATTCAAGGGAATGTTTCTGAACTATTCTGTGCCATCGACCATTATGCCTATTCTTGCACCAACACCACAGTATTTTGTTGGTGTGTTTTTTTTTTTTTACTAGTTTTACACTACGTCTTAAAAATCAGGTAATGGAAATCATCCAACTTTGTTCTCTTTAAGATTTTCTTACTTATTTAGGGTCTTTACATATGTGTATATACTTTAGAATCAGCTTGTCTATTTCTTTAATAAAGAAAAAGGGGGGCTGCTAGGATTTTCATTAGATGGTTTTGAATCTATAGATCAATTTGGAAAAAATAAAAACTCAACAATGTTGAAAGTTGTTATCAATAAAGGTGCTGTGTCTTTCTTTATTCTTAAATTCCTCTTTGCCGTATTTTGTAATTTTAGATCATGCATACACTCAACAGGGGTGATACCCCCACCCTCCACAAGCAGAGAAAAATGCTTTTATCATTGTTATTGTTGTTGTTTTCTAGGTATAAAGAAAAGCCTTATAAATTGTAATGCAAGACCACAAAACATGAACAGATATAACTCACATTTTATGGTGAGAAAGAGGCTTTCTCTTATAACAATGCCAGACATTAGATTTAGGACTGTCCATAAATCCAGAACAATTTCATCTCAAAATCCTTTATTACATCTACAAAGATCCTTTTTCTAAACAAGGTCACATTAACAACAGGTTCAGAGAGTTGGGACTTGGGACTTGGATACATCTTTTAAAGAGCTATTCAACCCACCACATCCCCAGCCCTTTTTATTATTTATTTTGACACAGGGTCATGCGAAGTTGCTTAGGGCCTCGCTAAGTTGCTGAGGCTGGCTTTGAACTTGTGATCCTCTTGCCTTAGCCTCCAGAGCCCCTGAGATTGCAGATGTGTGTGACTGCACACACACAGCTTCTTCAACTTTTTAAAGAGTTGTCATTTTATTGTCTCCTGGCTTGCATTGAGGAATTAACTGTCATTATCATTTTTGTTTTCTTAAATATGATGAGTTTCTTCTTCTGATTACTTTTGGACACTTTGGTTTTGTTTGAGTATGCCTACTTTTTCTTTATGTGAAGCTTCACTGATATTTCCTTATTGTTACCATGTTTTTTTCTATCCTTTGATATCCTAACAGAAGTAGAGCTCTATCTTCCCCGCAAGATGGGGTGCAAACTATTTGAGGGCAGGGTCCAACCTGTTCACTAGCATGCCTCTAGTATTTGCCTTTGTTTTTGTTTCATGTTAAGCACTTATTAATATTCTTGAAAGAAAAAATGAATTAATACAACATGAAAAAAAAAACTTTGGGTGTTTAAATTTAATTTAATCATTCCATTATTATAAAAGCACAAACTAATATTTTAAATGCTTTAGAAAATATTCTTATTACTTTTCTCTAAATTACAGAGAAATTGGGAAATGCCAATCCCATAATTGTATAATACACAGCACATCCTTGATCAAATAACATTTCAAGGGGTTCTGTTTTAAATTATAGACCATCCCAGAGCTTCATCTGTATCTCATGCTAAATGCCCCCATAGAACAATATAAATACGACAATTCTTTCTCCAAGACCTGTACTCTGGACGGTAGCTCTCTGTCTCCACAGAGATCATGTGGATGCCACTGTGAAATGACCCAACAGAGCTTCCAAACAAGATTTGATACAGTATAACTTCATGTCATTTTGGGTTCCTTAGAAACAGCTTCTGAATTTGGACTGAAACTCTTAGGATTCAGTGCCTCTCCCAGCCTGCCGTCAGAACAGTGTCTTTTTTTCTGAATTCACCACATGTACTGGTCTTATTCAAAACAAAGTAATCACTGTCAAGCTGTTTAAGAATCTGCACAGATTACGTAAAGATTTCAACAGGGAATGATTTGCATGCTAAAAGGAAAGCTGCCATTTGATTTAATCTGGGTTTCGAAAGCAAAAATCCAGTCAAACATTTGTTCAAGTGAAAAATTGTTAGCTAAAGAAATATCTGAAATTAAAAATCCCATTTGGACCACCTGTCACAGTCAATGCATGACACCTCGGGTTATTTTGGAGGTTTTGCTACGTTTAGTTGATAATTATTTGCATAGAAATAGTGCATAGTCATCAAATAACAAAATCTTAGAATACTTGTATTTATTTTTTTATCTGAGGATTTTTGGATAGGACAAATAGTAAAAACTTTTCATTTGACTTCATATTTGTAAATAGATTCATGTTATAAATGTTTTGGTTCAATTACATGGAAGAACTCTAAAAACATGTATGTTGATCTTGACAGGTTACATTTAAAACCCCAATACAATTATTTAAAATGAATTGATTGTTGAACCTAATCAACTGTGAAAGGAAATAATTTGTGGGTTTTCCAGAAAAATAATTATCTTTTACTCATTTAGACAACCAATGATTCAGTGACCAGATTTCCAAATAACAAAGTTTCAACACATTGAGCTGTTTCCACTTACTGAAATGTCCAACAAGTAACTGTTGAACCATATCAATCTTAAGTAACACTTGTTGTTCCCTGGTTCCAGAGTATTTACATTATTTGGTTTAATTTTTAAATGGATAACTAGTTTTAAGCTCATTATCACAATACATCTCATCCCGTGGAACAATAAAATACCCAGTTTACCCTTATTTCTTCTATCCCTGCTAGAAGATCTTCTAGAGAGTCAGCAAAAGCCTGAGCTTCCCCAGCAGAAAAAGACCTGAGGAAGAGCACAATTCACTGTGTGGGGTTTAAAAGCCCACACAAGTGTTAAGCTCTTTTGTGTTCACGATGTTAGATTTCAGATTGCAGTTAATCTCAGCGTGGAATTTATTCTTCGGTGTTCAAAATCGAGACTTTCATTGCTTTGGTGATTCAAACCACCATGACTGTGACTGTGGTTGACAACCGAGGATGATCTAGTCAGCACCCAGGTAGGAGCACAGCCTCTGTGCTCCCACTGACACAGAGGCATAGTACTACTGTATGTAGTGAATTATGCATATATGCACACACACACTTTTTAAAGTCAGATTTGAGATATAATTTACATGCAGTGAATTCACACTTTCTTGTTCAGTTCTGTGAATTTGAGCAAACATAACTGTGTAACCACCATGAGGAAGATAAAGAACAGTTTCTTCACCCAGAACGATGCTCTCCTGTGGTCCTGCCATCAACCCTTCTTCTCCACCCGAGACCCTAGCAACCACTGATGGGTTTTCTATCCCCATCATTTGTCACTTTAGAATGCCATATAAATGAAATCGTATCATATTTGGACTTTTATTTCCAGTTCTTTCATTTAGCATAATGTCTTCAGTGGGATAATTCTATATTAAAAAATATAAAGATGGTGTGGTTATCATACATCCTGTTTCTTAAGAAATCTTTTCTTTAAACAGGTGACTTTTCACTGAACAAGTGAGAGAATAAACGCAGAGTATAAGATAGAGCCGCAAAGTCATTCCAGGGGGAGTAGTTCTCAGCCCACAGTGAAAGGTTTTTTGTTTTTTTAAACATTCAATCTCATTAAAGCTTGGTTCACAATGTCCATAAACCTACTAAGTCTCATGGACAAAATGGTCAATCCTACCTACTCCTTAAATAGTCAATAAAAGTGTTTAGTATTTTGAACTATTTTCATTAAAATAAAAGGCAAAATAAATAACTTTTTAAAACCCAAAATTCACACCAGAATATTTTTTAAAATCTATTTTATCCTCACACTGGTTCAATAGGCAAAAAGACATCTTCATTTAATAAATACTAAAACTAAGATTCATGTAGACTCCATACATTTTGAGGTCACAACAAAACAACTGTAACTTTTGAAGTGAAGTTAAATTCCTGAACTGTTAGGTGGCTTGCAGTTTGCTCTCCAGTTTGTTAAAGATCATTATGTGTGTGGTATGATGGAGAAAGAACAAAGCTGGAGTCAGTAAATTCCCAGGTTCCATCTTCATGTTTATCACTGACTTTTTAGAAACTTTTCATTTTTAAAAATTCCCAATGACTTTGAAAAATAAAATAGAATAGTGCCAGGAAGGCTGATGTTCTTGTCCCGCAGCTTTTACAATGACCCATGTACAGCCAGACTTCTTCCACCTGTAACTCCCATGAAATTCCTCTCCGCTGTCCCTGGATGACTTTGAAGTAAACCCCAAACACTTTATAAGTGTCTCATTTTCTCATCAGTAAAGCAGCAAGTATAGGGCCTAGTTCCTGAGTTCTCACACTAGGTTAAATGCTGGCTTCTGAGACTCACAGTCCTGCCCCCATAGTGTCCTCAATACATGGACACAGCTTTCTCTTTTCCAAATGAACAACATCTATACACTTAAGTCAGCAGTTAGGATGCACCTACATTTTCTAAGGACTTTTACATTAATCATCTCCAGATGTTTCCTTTACTTTTCCACAAATCCATTAGGTCTTAGTTTGAAATGAGTGAATTTCAATAATTGAGTTAGGCAAGGCAGGACTAGAGATGAAAAGGACCCATGCATCCGTCACCTTTTGTGCCCCTGTTCTGTGTAACCTGTCTTAAATGTCTTCTCTGTTGACAAACAAATACATTTTAGTCTTTTGTCTAATTAAAGGGGATGTCACACAGGTATGGAAAGCTGGGGGAGGGGGGATCTAAAATTTAATAGAAAAAAATCCAAGCTTTATTTTTTCTATCCCCAGATAGTTCAAGAACTCCAAATCTCTTTTCCTTCCCAACCAAGAGAAATATAGACTTTTTAAGGAACTTCTCCCAAATTTTCCTTTGTATTTCTGTCATATCTTCTATTCTCTGCTGACATCTCAGCTCTAGAACAACTTTTTATTGAGTTCTTCCATGGGAAGTTATTTTAAAGCTCAGCTCCTGAAGAAGGGACCAGGTCAGCCACGTGCCAAAGCAGAAACTACAAAATGCAAAGTCATAACAGAAGACCAATGCTAGTCCTACAAACATTTCCCTGAAAAAAATATATATATGTATATATGTGTGTGTGTATATACATATATATATAGCATATTATTTATATTAAAAATCCCCAGTTTTAAAAAGCAGCCAGTGAAACAGCACATCATGTATAACCACAAGAATGGGATCCAGTTTAGAATAAGTTATATTCCATGTATGTATAATATGTCAAAATACACTCTTGCTGTCATGTATATTTTAAAAGAACCAGTTTTTTTAAAAGCAGCCTTCTTAAAAATTGATTTTTTATCTTTTTTATTCTAATTTGTTATATATGACAGCAGAATGCATTTCACCTCATATTACACATATACAGCACAATTTTTCACATCTCTGGTTGTACACAAAGTAGAGTCACACCATTTGTGTCTTCATACATGTACTTAGAGTAATGATGTCCATCTCATTCCACCATCTTTCTTACCCCCATACCCCCTCCCTTCTCCTCCATCCCCTTTGCCCTATCTAAAGTTCCTCCATTCCTCCCCATGCTCTGTCCCCCGCCACCATCCCCATTATGTATCAGCATCCTCATATAAGAGAAAACATTCGGCATTTGGTTTTTTAGGATTGGCTTACTTCATTTAGCTTAATGTTCTCCAGCTCTATCCATTTACCTGCAAATGCCATGATTTTATTCTTTTAATGCTGAGTAATACTCCATTGTGTATATATACCACAGTTTCATCTACTGAAGGGCATATAGTTTGGTTCCACAATTTAGTTATTATGAATTTTGCTGCTATAAACACTGATGTGGCTGTGTCCCTGTAGTATGCTGTTTTTAAGTCCTATGAGTATAAACCAAGGAGTGAGATAGCCGGGTCAAATGGTGGTTCCATTCCAAGTTTTCCAAGGAATCTCCATTCTGCTTTCCATATCGGTTGTACAAGTTTGCTGTCTTAAAAATCGATTTTTGATAGGAATGCAAGTATGCTTGAGCTAACCTTTGAAGAGTAAATAATATGAAAGCAAATTGATTAAAACCCCCCAAATCTCAATCATAAATGTCTGTTGATCATTGATTCTATGAACACAAGGCCAAAGGCCACTTTAAAAGGTTGGAATCTAAATAGTAGAAAAAATAAACCGAGCCAGTGATTTCATGACACAGAGATTGGTCAAGCAAAGGCTGCTTGGAGACACTCTGAAGTACTTCTCTCATTTCTCAGTGTTTCCCAAACTGGTCTTGGGATGTAGGCTGCTCATGATTTCCCAATTTCAGGAGCAGGACGATCTTAAAAAGAGGTTTCAAGGCACATCTTCCAAAACAAGGGAGATTAGAGGGAAAGGCTCGTGAGAAAAGCCAAGAGGAGCATTTTTACCTCATCTAAAAAAATTTGAGGATTAGTTTAGCAGTAAGTACACAGTTAGTTGTGCAAGGAGCCATAGCCATGAACTGAGGCATAGGAAGTATGATACGCTGATGACCTAAAATACATTGGGGGAGGCTCTACAAAGAGAGATGGGTATTGGAGGTGATGGGTAAATTACCAAAAACACAACATCTCAAAACAGTTAACTTTTAAAAACAATCCTTCAATTAGGTAAATGAAGTCATAACACCCCGCAGGCTCATGGCAGAACACCCAGACATGAGTTACCCATTATCAGATCCCTCCACCCCTTTCCCTCCCCTCAGTCGCATCCCGCAGTTTGCAGACAGACGCTTTGGAGTGGAGAACAGAGTGTGAGAACATCAATTCTGACCAAGGGAGTTCACAAAAAGACCCCTCACCCACCCACAATCTCTTTCCTACACCCTTCAGTCTCCTCCAAGGGACTTGAAATTTAAGATACGAAAAAGCAACTCTTGCCAATTTGAGAAGTTCGCATGAAAAAAGAAAAAAAAAAGTTGGCTGTGCACAGTGGCGCCTTGGACTCATAAAACCCACAGCACTGTGCGGCTCCTCTCTGGCGTCTTCTCTTGGAAAGCCAGTGACCCTTCCTCCCCAGCTCTGTGGCCTGCAGCCCTGATGCGCAGCTGCTCTGGGACCAGCTGATGGACGGCCCCTGGTTGCGCGCTCCATTAGATGATCCAGCTAGGATAACTGGTACTTTAGTCTACCTTTAATTAGATAAAAGTTAGAATCATGAAAATGGATTTCTAGTTTTAATTCCCAAAGGCTTACTAAGGACAGGAGCACTCTACCCAGAAAGATGACCTCACCAAAAGTAAAACAGGATGTTATTGTTTTAAGTGTATGAAATGGGTATTTGTTTGAAGTTTGTATAGCCTCCCATATATAAGAATTATTTTATTTATTTATTTATTATTTATTTATTTATTTATTGGTTGTGGGGATTGAACTCAGGGGCACTCAACCTCTCACTGAGTTGCTTTTGCTGAGGCTGGCTTTGAACTCTTGATCCTCCTGCCTCAGCTTCCCAAGTCACTGGGATCATAGGCATGCGACACTATACCCAGCTTATTTTATTTTTTAATTGACATAATATTTGCTCTGAAATATGGGTTATGCTGTTCTAATCAGATACTTGCATACAATGTGTAATGATCCCTTCAGGGTAATTAGCATCTCTGTCTCCTCAGATACTATCATTTCTATGTGTTAGGAACCTTCAAGGGCTTCTAGTTATTTTGGAAATGTGTAATTTGGTGCTGTAGGCTAGAGCTGTCCTGTTGTGCTGTACAAAGTCAGAGCTGCCTCCTCACTGCCCACCTCTGCTCTGATGCCATTAACCACTCTCTCACCATCCCCCTCCCAGTGGACACAGTCCCCTGGGTGCTGAGCATGTGACTCTGGACAGTTCTGAGAGCTCAGCTGAAGGGTTTCCTCTTACAATCATGAACTCACACATGGCGTGGGGTTTGCCACTAAAATCAAAACTCCAGGTCACTGAGGAGCCAGCAGATGTATTGAGTCCGTGGCACGTGGCTTTTCCTTATGTACCTGGTTTATTGTTCCTGCTTTGACCTCTGAGGACTTTTCCTAGTTTCCTACCAATTCAGCCATTTATAATTACATTTAAAAAATTGATATCAATGAAATGTAGGTGTTTTGTGGTGTAAGATAGTTCTGATATTTAGTTTGTTGTTTCTTAATGAAAGTAAACCTTTCTTATTTTAATCAATTTTAAAAGGCCTGTTGCTTTTTATTGAAGGAGATTTCCTAATTTATTCTTTTTAAAAACATTTATTAATATGTTTTAAAATTTCAAACAACCCCCAGTGCCCTCTTCTCCTTCAAGCTCAAACTCTCAGTACTATTCCTCCAGGTCACTGCCTTGCGTCCATCTCCACGAGAACAGAAAGTGGTAGAACGATGTGATGTCTGAATGACCAGGACCCCAAATTCACTGAAAATCCACATAAGTTGTTATTTCATTTGATAACAAAAAGCTGATCTTCAACTTCAGCTGTTCTTTGAGTTAAAACATTAAAATAGTTTATAAAATGGTGGAGCCTGAGACTGACAGATCACCCCCTGCCATCTCCGCTGAATGGTGAATCAGAGCAAAATACGGGATTACAGGGGAGGGAACCTAGACAAAGACTAATTTGGATGGAGTCTGAGGAATTTACCGGAAGAATTTGCTAGTAAATTTGCCTTCATAAACCAATACACAAAATTCTGGAAATCTATTCCTACAGGCTACATCTGTCTAAAACATTTTTTAATTTAGTTTAAAGTGGTCCTAACTGGCAATGTCCTCAGGTATATCAAAGGCAAATAATTTCTAGAAAACGCCTCCAACACTAGAATCAAAACATTGCCACAAGCCAGGCTCCATGACACACGCTGAATGTAATCCCAGCAACTCAGGAGGCTGAGGTCACAAGTTTAAGGGTCACAAGTTTAAGGACAACCTGGGAAACTTAGCAAGACCTTGTCTTAATGATTAATAATAATAATAATAATAATAATAATAATAGGGCTGGGGATATAGCTCGATGGTAGAGCATCCCTGGGTTCAGTCCCCAGTGACATAAAAAAAATCAAATTAAAAGTATTACCACCTATAAAATTCTGCTCAATTTGAGCCTATGATTTTTAAAAATCCAACATCATACAAGAATATAGTGTTATATACATGTCAACTGAAATAATAAATAGAATGATCAAAGATGGAAGGAACTATCTTTAGCATTAGAAAGTAAATATGTTTAATAGGTTTACATACAGAGGAAAATAAGAAAATAAGAGTAGAACAAGATACATCATAAATGATCATGAATATTAGGAGACAAAATACAGAATTAGAAGTTTGATAAACATGTTCAGAGCAATTTAGATTCACATAATGAAAAACTATTAAACTAGAAGAAATCACCTAGATTTACAACTCAGAGCAGTATAAATGGAAAATAAGTAATTATCATACATGGAGACTAAAGTGAGAAAGGTCAGCAAATATCTATTTAGATATTTAACTATCTATTTAGAGTTACTTGAGTGGAAGAAGGACAGATAATGAAACGTTCACTGGAAATTCTGAAGAAGAGATAAATGAATCCTCAAAGTTAGGAGGCCTAGAAATCTCCAAAAGGAAAACTGAAAAGAAATTCATCTCTAACCACATGGTAGGGAAACTTCACAATACCCCTCCCCCAATAAAAAGAAAGAAGGGAAAAGGGAAAGAAATTTTTTAAAAAACAGGCCAGAGGGATATAAAGAGCATCACCTAGGAGGAGTGACAATTAGGTTGGCAAGTGCCTTCTCACTGGGGTACAGTGGAAGCCAGGAAGACAGTGGAATAACATCTCCAAAGGGTTGGAGAAAATTATTGCCAGCCTGAAACGGTGCACCAAGAGAAGACCACATTAGAAATAAGAACAAGATGAAAACATCTTCAGATCAACAGAAATGGCGGGGGCGGGGTATCACCAGCAAACCCTTACAGAAGCCTCTGAAAGAGGCACTTGAGGAAGGAGGACTTACCCCAAAGGAAGGCACGTGAGGAGGAGGAAACCAGAAGGAAGCTAAAGATGCAGGAAACCCAAGCAAACAGCGGCAAAGCAAAACAGTAATGTTTACATTTTTATGTTGAAAAGTTTTTTAAAATACTAACATACTGGAGAGTGATAATGTGTTCAAAACTAAAGATTTTTGTGCTCTTCCCGAGAAGATAAAAATGGTCCATAAGTTACTCCTAGAGTGGTACCATTTTTTGAATATGGCTCCCAGAAGTTCATGTGTTAGAAACCTTTTTTATGCAAAAAAGTATTTCTTATCCTTTTCAACTTTAATATACTTCCATGTCCCCATTGTTCTTTGAAGGATTTGGAGATTGGTAAGTACCAATGGATTTGAAGGTGCAAGTTACCATGGAAGAGGAAGAAAATGTAGTGGTTTCTCAAAAATAATTAACATTAGATTACAAGTCTTGATGTTTCTTATTTATTTTTTTTTACAAAATGCTCCATAGAGTTTTTAAAATATGTAAAAAAAACTGCATTCAGATAAGCATCTTAAAATATAAAGTCAAACTACAGAAGCAGCATCACAGGTTTTCCTCTGCTACCTGAAAACGGTTTTAGAAGGCGATCCCCAGAACTCCAGAAATATTGTAGGGACATTGTTATTTAGCTTACAATTAAGATAACTCATTCAATGAGGAGTCAAAGAATTCATGTTCTAATTGCCATCTTTCATGGTGCATTAAACATATAGATTTTTTTTAATTTCTACTTTTTCTTTTATGTATCCCCCCCCATGTTCTTTTGAGCACTTAAAGATATTTCTGTTTTTGTCAGTTTTTTTGCGCTGTGATCAAAATACCTGACAAGAAAATTTTTAGGAGGAAAGTTTATTTGGGGGCTCATGGTTTCAGAGGTCTCAGTCCGTAGGTGGTCAGCTCCATTCCTCAGGGCCCAAGGTGAGTCATAACATCATGGCAGAATGGGCGGCAGAAGAAATCAGCTAGGGACATGACACCAGGAAGCAGAGAGAGAGTGCCACTTACTCTAGACAAATTACATACTCTAAAGCACGCCCCCAGGGACCCACACCTCCAGCTACACCCTACCTGCCTTCAGTTACAACCCAGTTAATCCCTGTCAAAGGATTTATGCATCGATTATGTTAAAAATCTTATAATCCAATCATGTCACCTCTGAATGTTCTTGCCTTATCTCACACATGAGCTTTTGGGGGATACCTCACATCTAACATAAATTTTCCTATTTAGCAGCTTCTTCATGGTTAGAAATTTAAAAGTCCCTCAAGGATGCACTTTCCGTTGTATTTATTTATTTATGGTTTCCTCTTATACTTTCTCCAAGATCTCTTCTGCAGTTGTAGAGGTCAAAAGCTTCACCTTGTGTTCACAATATTTTCCACCCTTATCCAAAACACAGCACTCTTCCTGAAGTTTTAAGACCCTGCAAAGATACCCACAGAGCCCAGCAGTAGCCTCTCCCTTTGACAGAGGTGCTTCAATCATTACATTTACAGATTCAGTTGTCAGATCCGTTAGAGAACTTCATTTGGAGTCAGGTTTGGCGTGGATTTGGTAACTTAATCAACTGCCACATAGACCTAAGAGAGGAAGTGATTCTGGATTTTACTCTTGTTTGGTAAAAGCCTTCTTAGGCATCTGTGCACCAGAAGGGTGCCCAAAAGAGGTCCAATTGGCCAGTGCTGTCCCTGGCTGCCTCAACCCACTACTGAGCTGCAGCATCTCCCTGGAGAGATGCCATAAGGTGACCCAGTGCTGGAAGGGTGCTCTGCACCTGGGCATACAGGAGTAGTGGGAGCACTAATTAGAAACTTAATCTCCAAATCATATGTTGATGGTATTTAAAGGTAGGGCATTGGAAGGTAACTAGGTTTAGATGAGGTCACTAGGGTGATGTCGCTTGATGGAATTAGTGACTTTATAAGGAGAGAAAGAATGAATTAAGCTGGCACACTTGCTTCATGTCACCATGCAATGACCTTCCACCATGTTATGATTCACCATACTCTTGGACATTCTAGACCCCAGAACCATGAGCCAAATAAACTTATATTATTTGTAAACTCCCTGGACTCAACTATTTTGTTATAGTAATCAAAAAAATGGATCAAGAGAGTTGGGGTTGTAGCTCAGTGGTACAGTGTTTGCCTTGCACACAAGAGGCTCTGGGTTCGATCCTTAGCACCACATAAATAAGTAAAGGCATTGTGTCCATATACAACTAAAAATATTTTTAAAATATAATGGACTAAGAAAGGTGGCATAATTGGCAAGGAGAGAATAGCTTGACGGAATAAAGTCACTAATTCCATCAAGCAACATCACCCTAGTGACCTCATCTAAACCTAGTTACCTTCCAATGCCCTACCTTTAAATACCATCAACATATGATTTAGAGATTAAGTTTTTAATTAGTGCTCCCTCTACTCCTGTATGCCCATGAGGCAATGAGGCAATGAGGCATACTTTATCACCATCATCATCGAGGATTGTTTGTGTACAGCAGTAATAAAAAGCAGACTGTTTTACTATTGCTTTTCATCAGTTTTACTAACGTTTTAAAGTTCCCTACAGATCATTCTCCCACTTACTGCCTGAACCCAGGGCAGATCACTCCCACCATCTCCACTGTCCTTGACACGCCAATGCTTTATTTAAGATGTAAATATTTCAAGTGTAACTATTAAAAGAAAATCAGAAGTATGTGATATAAGTTATATACAGAAAAAAATAAAATATATACTATGGAAAAATATTAACACAAGATTCAAGAAAGGAAGGGGAAATTAAGGAGCAAGAAAAATAGAAGGGTAAAAAAAATGAAGATACATCAATTATCACTAAAAAAGCAAGTGAACTCCTACATTGAACTACCAATTTACAAGAGAGAAGACATAGAATTTATTCAATGACATCCATGAATAGAATTAAAAAAAAAAAAACACCTGAATCTGAAAAACTACAGGTTTCTTTTTTTTTTTCAACACACAAAATGCAAGGAGAAAAGAGACACTGGTAGTTCCTTAAGAGAACTGTCAATCAATGGCAATGTGTGAACTCATTTGAATCCTGATTCAATAAAGCTAAAAATACTCTGAGACAATTAGGGAAATTTGATTGCTGACTCGATGATATCAAGGAATTGTTTGTTGTGGTTTGATTATTGAACTTTTTTTAATCCTTTTTTTTTCCTGTCTTAGTTCTCAATATTTATGTGATTTTTCAAACACCACTTTTAATTAAATCAGAAAGATACAAACATTCACCTACTAGCCAGACTTAGTATGCACAATTTTGGAGTTTCTGAGTCAAATTTGGTCTACATGTAATTTGGAATATTCCTTCTCAAATACATTTTGTGACTCAGTAGTCATATTATCTGTTGTGTTTTTTCACACACATGATCTTATGAATCTCTTAAACTTATTTTAACACTTTGAATTATTACATGTATAGAGAAAGGTATATAAAACAAATGTACTGGTTGACCAATAGCATAACAAATCATTATAGCAGGTAATTATAAAACAAATATTCCAATTCTCACACCCAAGAAAGAGAACATTGCCAATACCTAGAAACCTCTTATTTGTTCCTAATCACAAATCTAGTTTTATCTTTTTTTAAGAAAAAGCATATGTAAACAGTAGGCATTCTGTCCTATAAAAGAATGTTGCTTTGGCTAACAGTAGGCTTGAGAGTAAGTCATTTTTTCATCCCTTTTAAAGACAAATTTTTGAAAAAGTTGTTTCCTGGGCCTTATCTTTTATCTTATAAAAGTGTAATTTGTTTTGATTTCAGAAATAGGTAAACAACTTAGATCAGGGCAGATCTAAGTTAAGTGATCAATATGTGATAACCATGATTATTATACTAACATTGTATATCAGCACAAAAAGTTAGAATGAATATTCATATTTAATTCCCACAAACTGAAGCAAAAAAAAATCAAAGGAAATATTTCAGTTAAATTTTACCATGACATTGTATATGGAATAAATATCATAACAATTTCAATTCTTCTCAGATTAATTTATAAGTTTAAAATTCAATTTGTAATGGCCAGTTTTATGTATCAACTTGACTGGGCTACAGTCCTCATTTACTCAATTAAGCACTAACCTAGGTGTTACTGTGTAGTATTTTGCAGATGTGAGTTCATAATTAGCTGACTTTAATTCCAAAAGATAATCCTACAATATCTGGGTGAGCCTGATTCAATCAACTGAAAGATCTTTAAGAGACAAACTCAGGCTTCCCTTAAAAGTGAAAACTCCATCTGTGGAGTTTTGAACCACCTCAACAGTCCCTTATCAGGTGAGTCAAGAAATAAACCTCTTCCTCTATATATCCTACTGGTTCTCTTTCTCAGGATGAACCCTGACTGATGTAGATTTTGGTAGCAGTCATGAAAGAATCTTACTAAGTTTCCTGAACTGTTTCTGGTTTTCTGGAATTGGTTAACTAGTCTGGTTATATCTAAAACCACAATGAATCTATTTGCAATGTTAAAGAGGGGACTAGTAATCATGGCATGATGTGGGTGCAGAGACACCAAGGACTGCCATAAGAAATTGTGCACAGTGAACAGACTAAACTACCGAAGTGCCCCTGGAGGTTAAGTCTGAAATCAAGGTGCTGGCAGGACCACGTTCTCTTGAAGACTCCACAGGAAGGGTCCTTCCTTGACTCTTCCTAGTATCTGATGGTTGTCAGCAACCCTGGACATTTCTTAGCTTGTTGACAAGAAAGCTAAGAAACTTGTTGACAAGGAACTAGAAGAAAGGAGAAGGATGAGGTCAGGGACTTTGAATTCCCAGTTTAAGGACCACATTAATGACTTAAAAGCCTGCATTTGACCTAAAGGAAACTTTTATACCCCATTATTATATGAAACTTAATATTCTGAAAAATCAAACCCAAAATCTCATCCTACAATGTAAGTTGAACTCCCAGCCTTGCTGGGAGTCTTGATGTCAATAATAGATAATATATTAATCTTCTGGGCCGAACCTTATAAAAAAGTGTGATTTGTTTTGATTTCCGTCATCTCTCATGAAGTCAGACATTGAGTGGAAAGGAGCGGAATTGTGACAATTGGAACAGAAACAGGGCCACTCCTATGGAAGCTGGGAATAGCTAACCCCCAAATTCTGCCCCGTCTTCTCTGCAGCAGCTTCAGCTCTTCCAGTTACCTGTGGAGGTTAGCCCTCCTCCACCTGAAGGACATGCGGAGGCTCCCCGGGGGCAGTTCCTTTTTCAGGGACCATACATTATCCCTGCCTCTCTCTTTGCTGGAGACTTAAAACTACATTCAAGTCCCGGCAGGCCCTGAAGGGAGAGCTACAGAATGTGACCCATGAGGCAGTGCACTCCTCACCCAAAGAACTGTGTGACCTTTCAAGCTTTATGAAAATAAATTGGGAGAGCATGCGTAGGAAGGGATCTTACACATTGTAGAAGGGACGCAATGGATCAGGCCAAATTTAGTAACACAGGTCACCTAATTAGATATCCTGGATTCAAGCCAGTTGTAGAACTACATTTTTAATTCTTATATTTGGTTAAATAATGTTTTTTTTTTTTTTTGTAAAAACAAACCCAACAAAACCCAAATAGGCTTAGTCCTGCCATTCTGTACGATATTCAGATCTTGATAGGAATGCCCATGTTTGGTATGTGGGGCTGCAGCTCAAGGACTATGTCATATTAGATCAATAAAATAGGGACTGTGAATCTTCCAGGGGTAATGCACACTGAAAGCATGAGGGAGGGGGAGTTTGTAAAGACAACTGAATGTTTCACTGAGGGAGGGGTTTGGTTATCATAAGGCCAGCCATAGTGTATGTTTGTTTGTGTGTGTGTGTGTGTGTGCTTTTTGTTTTGTTTTTGTTTTTTTAATATTTTTTAGTTATACATGGACACAATATCTTTATTTTGTTTATTTAAATTTTTATGAGGTGCTGAGGATCAAACCCAGTGTCTCACAGGTACAAGGCAAGTGCTCTACCGCTGAGCCACAATCTCAACCCTTGTTTTGTTTTGCTTTTTTTTGTTTTTGTTTTTGTTTTTTTGGTACTGGGAATTGAACCCAGGGACACTCAAACTACTGAGCCACATCCTCAGCCTTTTTTTATATTTTTATTTTGAGACAGGGTCTTGCTAAGTTGCTTAGGGCTTCACTAATTTGCTGAAGCTGGTCTTGAACTTGTAATCCTCCTGCCTCCACCTGCAGAGCTGCTGGGCACAGGTGCCACTGGGCCCAGCTGGCCATAGCTTCTTATGTGACCCTTTGCTTGAGATGCTACCATTACAAGTGTTTCAAGGGTTTTCCTCAAAATAAAACATCCCTCGAGTTTCAGAACACACAAGGATTCATGTGGTCAAACAGAACACAGGAAAAAAGAATACTTTTTATGTGCATATACTTTATTAGAAAATTTGGTTATTATGACATAATAACTAAGAACAAAAAGGAAAAAAAGAAACATTTATATAGAAAAGGAAAAGTAGAACAGGGGGGAAGTGAAGACAGTGATCACCCACCCAAGGGAGCGCTGGGAATAGTGGTCTCATTGAGCAGAGGTCAGTGACTTGGGGGTCACTCAGGTACCAGGATCAGGTGTCCTGTGGCATTGAGATGGTTCCTATTAGTTTGGAAACTTTTCAGCCAGGAAGACTTCAAATACCAAGGAAAACCAGAAACACAGTCCAGGTGCAGAGAGAGATTGAAGAACAGGAAGGAAAGGACGTAAGTCTTACCCAGAATGGCTGCTGGTGGAGAGGCTGGCGGCCGCCTAGCAGCAGCACTTCTGCTGGCAGCAGCCCTTCCCACAGCCACAGCAGCCACAGCAGCCACAGCAGCCACCACAGCCACCACAGCTACCACAGCTACCACAGCCACCACAGCCACCGCAGCCACCGCAGCCACAGCTACCACAGCCACCGCAGCCACCGCAGCCACCGCAGCCACCGCAGCCTCCACAGCCTCCACAGCCTCCACAGCCACAGCAACCCATGTTGTCAGTAGAGAGGACTCAGGTGCAGAGAGGAGAGGACTCAGGAGAGGAGAGGGAGGTCTGGAGCCTCCTTCTGCTGGGGGCCCTTAAGTACCATCTTGGGAAAAGGAAAAGGGAAAGACCCAGGACTCGTGATCAGTGCTCACTTCCTTGTTGTTATTGCACTTCCCACACTAAGATTGTCTAGGGCTCTCCCTTGTTTACATCCTTACATACATTGTGAATGCATGAGAAAGCCATCTTTGAATCCTTCCCTTCTCTCAGTCCTGTATCTGTTCTCACCAAAGTCTGTTTATTCTGTCTCCTTAAAAGCTGCAAAACCTATTCACACATCCATAGTTCCACAGCAACCCCACCCAGTTCAAGCAACCCCTGAGCCCTTGCAAAATCTCCCTCTGATCCAAAGACCAGGCAGGTGGACTAGGGTCACTAACCTGCTGGGTGTGGTGCTACACACCTATAGTGGACTCAGCCTCCTGGGAAGCTGAAGCAGGAAGATCACTTGAGCCTGTGAATTGGAGATTGGCCTAGGTAAAATTGCAAGATCCTGCTGAAAGAAAGAAATAAAGAGGAAAAAACCCACGTTTTCTGGGGGTGTAGCTCAGCTGTATCATGGTAGAGCACTCGTCTAGTATGTGTGAGGGCCTGGGTTTCATCCCTAGCAACACACACACACACCACCACCACCACCACCACCACCACCAATCAGCCTAAGGACTTCCAGCATTTCCTCTCACTCAATTTCTAAAAACAGTTTACCAAGCTGGGAAAACAGGCCCTGGGTAGTGAGCCTCTCACAAACAGAAGAGTAGAGGGTCTTGCCTGCTACCAAAGTCTGAGCACTGTCCCTTGAACTCCCCCTGATTGACAGATAAGCTCCTGCATGAGGGCACCTGAGAACAGCCCGCTAGCCTTCCCATCTGTTTCCTTGTATTTTTACAGCTTCCTTGTGGATCACCAAGTGCCAAGCCCACCAGGATCCACGGGGTTGATCTTCAGTTCAAAGCCGTAAACTGCTCTCTCCCTTGTCAGCTCTTCTCCTTCCTGACCTCTGGACTGTGTGTGCCACAGAGAGAGCCCAGATAGCCCAGCATCTAGAGGGTCCCGGTCAGGCTAGTTAGCAGGGAGGTATTTCTCTCACATCTCAGTTGATATCGTCCAATCAAGGACAAAAGTGTCTTCCTCACCCAAAGCAACATGTGACAGGAATTGCACCACTAACATGTAGACTTCAATAAAGATTTATTTCTACTTTTAAAACAATCCTTAAAGCCTGGGTGTGCAGAAGACAAATCACAATGGTATGCTTCAAATGAAGTGGTTAGCGAAGGAGTAAATATTCCACCAGCAGATTCCACTTCTTGATAAGGGGGTGATGGCATCTGCCCTCACTAGTGACTTTGACTCCGTTGGCTATTCCTATTCTCAGTTGCAGTGTTACTTTGTGTGTAGGCCCTGAAGTCAGGGCCTGAGCCTTAAACCTCACTCATCTGCATCTCAACAGCTCACAGCCCCTGGGCCAGGGGCTCCAGGCAATGTCTGTGGTCAGTGAGCCCTTGCCCAGAGTTCAAACACTAGGTCCACGTTTTCCAAGCCTTGTGGGAAGAGAGAGAAGGCTGCCATTACTTTGACAGCCTTGTCATGCCTCTGGATCCCAGAATGCTCCCCAGGAACCGTTAGGCCTTTTTTGTTTGTACTGGAATGTAGTTTTAAGAAACAATAAACAAGGGGCTGGGGTTGTGGCTCAGAGGTAGAGTGCTCGCCTAGCACGTAGGAGACGCTGGGTTTAATCCTCAGCACCACATAAAAATAAATAAAATAAAGGTATTGTTTCCAACTACAACTAGAAAGAAAGAAAGAAAGAAAGAAGGAAAGAAGCTGAGAACGTAAAGAAGACAAAGACATCTGTGAAGGGAAGTAATTAAGAGCTGCTGAGATTCTTGCTTGCACATCAGAAACGAGGAAGGGGTCATATGCCCTCTTTCATCTCTCCCAGAGTTGGTACTTAAACCCCACTCCCTGCAGAAGAGAGCCCCAACTCTCCCTCTCCTCTCCTCCATCCTCCCTCCTCCCTGCACCTGAGTCCTCTCTGCTGACACCATGGGTTGCTCTGGCTGTGGAGGCTGCTGTGGCTGTGGTGGCTGTGGTGGCTGCAGCAGCTGCACCGCATGCAGATGCTACCGAGTCGGCTGCTGCTCCAACTGCTGCCCCTGCTGCCGTGGCTGCTGTGGGGGCTGCTGCAGCACCCCTGTGATGTGCTGCTGCCGCCGCACCTGCTGCCACTCCTGTGGCTGTGGCTCCTGTGGCTGTGGCTATGGGAAGGGCTGCTGTCAGCAGAAGTGTGGCTGTAAGAAGCAGTGCTGCTGCTAGGTGGCCTTGTGCCTCTGATCCTGGGCAAGAGATGCAGGGGACTTTCCCCCCACCTCCTCACCAGCACTACCTGTCCTCCAGCATCCTGAGACTTCTCCCCCTGGCCTCTGACTTTGCTCCTACATTCTGTGTCACTGTGTGTCCACTTCGGTGTTCTCCGTCCTCCTATCAGAAGAATTTCCTATCTAACAACAAACACCCTACACAAGGCTTGAGACAGCCCAGCTCCTGAAGGAGCCCACGTCACGTGTCCAATCCAAACAGAATGTGGCCCCACATACTTTCTGATGTATATGGTTATTTCCTTCCCATTCTTGTGCTTTTATCTTCACTTTTATCTTGTGCTTTTTCTCTCTATATTCCTAGTAGTCAATGGCTATTTTAAATTTTTCTAGCAAAATACAAATTTATCATTAAACACTTCTCTTTATCTTTACTTTGGTGTGATCATATCCCGTATCCTAAACATCTCAATCCTTCTTAAAAGGTCTTTGATGAGCTGGGCACACTGGCACATGCCTGTAATCCCAGCAGCTTCCCAGGCTGAGACAAGAGGACCTCAAGTTTGAGGCCAGCCTCAGCAATTTCTAGAGACCTTCAGCAACTTAGCAAGACACTATCTCAAAATTTAAAAAAAAAATTAAAAATTAAAAGGGGTGAGGATGTAGCTCGATGGTAAAATGCCCCTGGGTTCAGTCCCCAGTACCAAAAAGATCTTTGTTGGATGACAGTGGTGGCAGAGTCATCAGTGACACTGTGAATAGCTCTCCTGCTTCTGCTGTTCATGAAATTCAGGTAGGAATGTACGCACAATACATCTGGTTATATCTGTCATCTGAGTTCAATTTTGAGGCAGGTGTTTTGGTTTCAGATGGTCAACTTCTGTGAATGCATTCAAAATCCTGTTCTGTTCACAGTTAAAAAATTCAAACAAAACTACAGAGAGACATTGCTAGGGGCATTCGCTTTTGGCCTAGAGGGAAGATTCTCAGGGCTGGCTACCATTTTGCTTTGTCCCCCAACCCCATCCCTCCCACCCCCGACATAAATTCAGCCAGCCATGCACATTTAGAACCTTGGCATTATTTATTTAGCTCTTCCATCTCCCTAACTACACAATTAACGCCATCGGGTTGTGCTAAATGGGTAGGCATCAATGAAAATGGGATGGATCTGAGTTATCACTATTCTCTTGAAGCAGCCTCTAGGCTCACTACTTGTCTTCAATAGAAGTACTATTTGTTTTTTGTCTGCATCAATCTAACCATACTTAGAGTACTGATAAGACTTGGTTTTCTTAAATTGTGATTTACGTTTTTGTTCATTTTTTTCTCAATTTTTGGACTAGTAAGCCTGGAGGATCCTTGATCAGTACCATAATCTGTGTTCTTTTGCCAGACTGGGGATTGGGGGTCCTGATAGAACAACTTCTCTATAAAGGTAGGATCTATTTCTTTTATACCTAAGAGGAAACTATAGACTTTAGTTACCCTCCAATAGCTATCAGTCACACTTACGACTCAAATGGAAAAACAAATGATTTATGACTCAGACCATGAGTTGTCTTTGAAAGCATTACAAATTTTCAGAAGAAAATTGGTTGCTGTCAACAAGTGTTCATTGAGAGATTCTCAGATACAAAGCCAGGTCTGGGGACCTGAGGCAAGTTCAACGATGCAGCAGACCTGCAGCTGAGTACCTTTGGAGGGAATGGCATGCATAAAGACTCATCCTAGGCTAAGCGTGGTTACTGCCGTGGTACTCCTATCAGCGGTGGGGATGCTGTTCTCCTGAAAACACCAGAATACCTTCCAAGCACCAAGTCCACGGCTCCCCGTTCCTCATGGACATGCCAGTGTGGGTTCTCTCTGTCAAGTGCAGCCTAGTTTGAACCAGTGCTGCTGAGCGCTCCAGACTGAGGACTGTGTGGTGGCAAGGCAGGGGCTGTTCCTGTGATGAGAAGGCCAGCCAGCATGTCTGTGCCAGGAGTTTCCTCATCCCTGTGGCCTCCCATCTTCACATGGTCTTCCCTCCCTACAGGTCTGTGTCCTAATGCTTAGGGGAGCATCGGTCATACTGGAATAGGACCCATCCTAACCTCATTTTAACCTAATTGCCTCTTTTTAAGTATTACCTATCTACAGTATGTCTGGCATTTGGAATTACCACTTCAAGGATGAATTGGGATTGGAGTGCATTCAGCCCATAACAAAAGCCCATAACAAAAGCAAAGCAGAGAGACATTTTATTTTTTTCTTTTGTTTACATTTTGCAGGTGACCTATGTTTAGTCTCATGTGCCCTTTGCTCTTGTTTCTAGTAACTATTTGTACTTTTCTTTTCCATAACAAATTGTCACCTATGTAGCAGAAAGAACTGAGTCTCAGCGTCCCCAGTAGGACACAAAACCATGTCTGGAAGATGCATGTTCAACACATGGTAGTGGAGCACTGTGATGTAAATCCTGAGCTCCTCTCTGGTGGCCAGGTGCACCATGAGATAAGGGAGCCCAGCCACAAATTCCCCTCCTTGTCCTCCCTGAGTGATACCTAGTAACACTCAGAGGCACCCATGAACCCCTTCTGCCTTTTGCTTGAAAGCTCCACCCTGACCCCCATCGACAAACCCATGGGGCTACGCTCCCTCTCCACTCCTCCCTGGCTGTCTGAGCTCTTTCCCAGTTTTTCCTCCCAGTGACCCCCTGGTGACAGGCAGTGACCTCATCCCTCCAGGACCTGTGAATGGAATGAACCCCTTCCCTGAGCCTTTCCCCTGTCTCCTCTCATGACCATGTTTGACATCTCGTTTTTAAAATAATGAAGTCCACTCATATACGTACTGGATTTTTTTTTTTCACAGATCCATGTCAATACTGGGAAGCAACACCCAAGAAATACTTACTGCCCATGTCTTCTACTTCCACTGACTGAGAACAACCTCACATTTCCAATGAGCGAGACAGGGAGAGCAGGATCCTAAGCAGAGTTGGGTCTTAGATCCTAGAGGGGACTCCATGTCTCAGACTCTTCTGATCAACATTGCTGTGTGGGAATTGAATTCAAGGAGTCCTCTCCTCCGCCTTGAGAGATGGGTGAACTGGTGCTCATCTCCTGACCCCCTCCTGAGTAAGGACAGCTACTATAGGTAGAGGCAGTTGTAAGGATGTATATGGGAGGAAGAAGTTGAATCAGAGGTGGGGACTGCAGGCAAGAACCCCAGATGCTGAGAGTAACAGAGGACCTCTGGGTAGCCTCAGGGCATGAGAGGATCAGGGCTCTGGCAGGTAAGAAAGGAAATAGAGGGAAGGCCAGGTGAGTACCCAAACATCCTTGTCAACTTGGAGTCTAGGAGGCTCATCCATCCACAAGCCGTCCTCCAACCCCATCTCCTGACTTCCACGGGAAAGAGATTAGCTTTCTGTGGATTCCTATTTGGAGGTCTTATAAGAGGTAGTTATTGAACTTTTGTTTCCTTTGTTGATATTATTCCATTGGGTCAGTTCAGCCTGTGTAAACTCTTGTCCTGTGGCCGACTCTGCATGGAGTGACAAGAAGACACCCCACCTGGGCCTCGTTGGATTAGTACAGAAATGTCCTCCTGGGAGATATATCCAAGGAGGTTGGTTTCCCTTGGCCCCAACCTCACAGCCCCACCCCAGCTGGGGGCCCCATATGCTTCCTTTTACTCTCACTTCACTGCTAAATAAACCACAATAGTTCAGGAATCTGGAGACTACATGGAGAAAGCCCAAGAAGCAGTATTTGACATTAGGAGAAGAGGTGTTTGGGGATGTACTTTTTTGTGCAGGTGGACATTAGGGGTGGTTTGATTGTTATGATTCTAATGCTGATGTTATGCTACAACTAAAGCTGATCTTCTAGTTTGAAGCAGCTGATAAAATGGATTCCCTGGTACCTGACGTGGCTAGAGCTCTGCTCAGATGTCTGGATCTTGGAGAGATGACTCAGAGGATAAGAGGCTTTGTAATGAGTGACAGTTGGTGGAAAGCACAATGTGAACTAAACAGCTAATGGACGAGAAGTGCAGCAAGACTCCAGTACTCTGGCTACGTTGCCTTCTGGAGTGTTGTCAGCAATGAAGCCATGGCCGCCAAGATCAACATGTGGTGGAAAAGAACTCTGTGCATAGACAAATAGGGACCTTGAGGAATTATAAGTCTAAAAGGTGGTCGTGCTCTTATGTGATCTTATGATCATTTGGGGGCTGATCAATATTTTTGTACCAGACTTTAGTTGCAAAGACTCCATGAAGGGAGAGATTTGGGGACCACTTTGGTTTATGACATTGAAGTGCCAAGGTTGAGGAAGTGCCCCCACCCCTCTCTTCTCAATAAACCCACAAAATATTAATCATCCCCTAATCTGTCTGTGCCTACTGCAAGCAATTTATATCAATTTTGGCTCTTTGCACATATAGCATGGGCCTTATCTATTGAAATAAAACTCATTTTTCCCCCGTGGACAGTTTAGAGACTGGAAAGAGAGTAAGAAACGACTCTTTGAAGCTGATTTACAGTAATTTATTAAGACAAGAATTGCTTGGTATATAAAATATGCCAATGCAGTGATAAAACCAGGACATAAATAAAGACCTTTAGAGGCAGTTTAAGGAGGTATAGCATTAACTATCTTTACTGCATTGTACTGAGGCCATGATTTGAATGGAGATTGACAGAAAAGACAGCATTTTGTTACTTTGGTTGGTGATTAGGAACTGAACAAGATCACAAGAACTATAGAAATGTGGGATTTTTCAAGAGCAGTTGATAGGCTGAGGTCATGCTTATGACCTTCAAGACAGAGAGGAGGAGACAGAAGGAGGAAGCTGACCCAGAGCAGTTACCTGACCCATAGCCGTTACCTGCCGTACCTGCCCCCTAGCAGCAGCATTGCTTCTGACAACACATTTCTGCTGGCAACAGCCCTTCCCATAGCCACAGGAGCCACAGCCACAGGAGTGGCAGCAGGTGCGGCGGCAGCAGCACACAGGGGTGCTGCAGCAGCCCCCACAGCAGCCACGGCAGCAGGGGCAGCAGTTGGAGCAGCAGCCAACACGGTAGCATCCGCATGTGGTGCAGCTGCTGCAACCACCACAGCCACCACAGCCACCGCAGCCACCACAGCCACCACAGCTACCACAGCTACTGCAGCCACCACAGTCACCACAGCCACCGCAGCCACCGCAGCCACCGCAGCCACCACAGCCACCACAGCTACTGCAGCCACCACAGCCACCACAGTACCACAGCTACTGCAGCCACCACAGGAACTGCTGCAGCCACCGCAGCCTCCACAGCCACAGCAACCCGTGGTGTCAGTAGAGAGGACTCAGGTGCAGGGAGGAGGGAGGAGGGAGGAGAGGAGAGGGAGAGTAGATGCTTCTTCCTGCAAGGGTGGGGGCTTAGTACCAGCTCTGGGGGCAGAATTGACCTAGAGCGTGTCACTTCCCTGTTCTTTGTTATGCAAACATCAACAGCAGAATCTCACGTGGCCTTTGTGTACTTCCCTCGTGGGGTCCTGGAAGCTTTTCCTCCATGCTTTCATTTGGGTTTCTCCCCAGATCTCTAACCCCCAGGATTTGTCTGTTTTATTTAGAAGGGCTTATAAACTTCTACTTTAATTTTCCTTAATACTTTTCCATCACATAAACCTTGGTGGGGAGCAGCGTATTCAATCTAATAAGCTGATGTTGAAGTGCCTTCTCCAATGAGGAAGTGGCTCTGCAGGGCACCGTGAGAACACAGCAAGAAGAATCCACAGGCTCTTGGTCTGGTGAGAAACTTATGAGGAAATTTCAATAAGCAGCTGGAACAAGACCTGAAAAACCTGCAGATTGACTGTTTAAGTCGCCAAGGAGGAAATAAGCCAACTCTGAGTGTGCATGGGAGAAACGGAATTGGGAAGCCTACGACAGGGACGTTATCATAGAAGGGGCTTTCCATAAGAGCGGCAGGGAAGACTGGAGATGGGAAAATGAAGGACAAACAGGCTACAACATCCAAAGGACAACTGGGTGAGACTTACATAGGTAAAACAGGGAAGGTGCGGAGCCAGGAATAGTCAGAGCCACACCTGTAAACCTTGAGTCAAAGTGGACAAATCCTTGGGTACCATGTTGAAGAAGCATTCGGAGGTGTACAAGTCAGTGGGAACTGTGATCCATGTTTCAGGAAGGTAACCAACAGCAGAACCAGGACTTGGGAGGTGAGAATCCAACAGGGAACCACTTAAGGGGCTTTTGCAATGTTTTGGCCAAATTGAATGTGGTCCTCAATGGGCCAACAGCTGGGTTAGTGAGAGAGGGGAAAAAGTGACAAGTTGGACATGCAACATTCTTAGGGGACATCTTTGCAGTAGAGAAAACAGGGTCATGGTAATAGCAACCATTAGTTTTCTGCTGGATCTGTACTTAGTCATTTCGTAAGTTGTCAATAAATACTTGTGTGTGGTGCTTGGGATTGAATCCAGGGCTCTGTGCCTGCTAGGCAAGAGCAATAAATACTCGTTGAATGTGTTAATGAACTAGTTGATAAATTGAGTTATCTATTATTATTTACTACATGGGTTCATTCACTTCCTTTGAAGCCCTCCTGCCCCATCAATCACTATTCTGAGGGTCCACAGAGGGGTCGGTGTGTTCATAGACACACCACTCTCTGCTGCCCTGTGGCGTGGCCCTTCCACTTGCTTGTCTTTCTACCCTGGCTGGTCGCTCGGGCCTAGCAGGGAAGCAGCCCTGAGGCCTTGTGAGCAGGAAAGACTGCTGTAGGGTCCTGGTGGATACCACCTCCTGCAGGTGCTGCTCGAAGGTCCCAAGCCAAAGCTATGCCATGGAAGAGCTCATCACTGTCACCAGCCACCACACATGTTGTAGTTCTGCCATTGCCAACACTTCTGAGCACGTCTATGCCAATGTCACCCGGATATACCCTATACCCTGATATCAATCTGATGCAGTGGAAAGAATGTTTTTCCCCTACCTTCTACCACATTCTGTTACTTGGTCCCAAAATACTATGCTGGACTCTCCATGTCTCACAAGGGATTTTTCTCTCCACATGCTTCACGCACAAATCTACTGTGGTGTACAATTGTTATGGCTCACAACATGGACCTAGAGTACATCTTTTTCTATTTATAATCATATAAATATGAACTCATTATAATATACACCACTCAAAACATATCTAAGAACTGGGGCATTGTTAATAGAACCAAAGTTCATTGTTTGTCTTCTTTCTGCTAAAATGATTTTGTTTTACTTTGTTGCCTTTTGGTTTTGGTTAGGATGTGTCCCCTAGTCTTAAGCTCCATTTCACATGTTTCCCAACTTAATGAGACATCTTAGAATTCCCCAGGCCAGTAGTGCTTTAGTCTCAAGTGGGGACAGTCAGTCCCAAGTATAAATGACATCGTAGAAGAACTGATAAACTTTTGTGGCCACCCATACAGCTTTCCAAATCCTCTTTCTAGCTTGATAGCTAAGTCAATCCACTTTATACCTTTTCTCTACCTAATGGCTCCTGCCCACTCTTTTGTATAATTAATTCATCATAAAATTAAGCTATAATTACATTTCTATGTGTCATTCTGTGCTCAGAGTGTATTTGTGAAAAGTCAAGTCGAAAAAAATATAGAGAGAAGGGCTTCATCAGGTTTCCCTTCTTCCAAGTCATTTTTCAAGCCAGACATTCAGATAATGGGTAAGGCATTAACGAGAGTCCAGGCTATGTGGAAGCTGCCATTTGGAGTCACTACTTGTGATTGGACTGGTAAGGAGCACTTTAACAGCAAATGAGTTTATGGTTATCTCTAAAGGAAATGGAATTATTATTTTTTATCTTAAATATTGTAACTGTGTATTTTCCCTGTATTTTGCAAGCAAATAGATAAAAGAACACTTTCAGTAAGGGAAAAAAAAAAGTGCTCCTACTCCACTTCTTTCCTCCTTATAGAAAAGGACAAAAAGGTTCTGTGTACATTAGTATGGCTGCCCTAGAGGAAAAAACAGATGTCAATGAATGTGGCAAAAGGATTTGTGTTAGAGACATTTCACAAAGGCAAGAGCCGATGGAAAGGATGGTCAAGTTGGGGAAAGGCAGAGAGAAGCTGGAGAAAGCAGGACTCAGGGCACCCCAAAATCACCCCTAGGTCTTAGGCATTCACACAGAATTTTAATCAGAAGGTTTCCCTTGTGAAAAAAAAAATGTAGGAATCCCTATAATTACCCCAAATACTAGACTCCTACATAGATATCAGCTAATGAAAACTTTTCTTTTCTTGAAAAAAATTTTAAGCCAAAATTAGAAAATAATAAATCAAGCAATGATCAAAATTCATTCAAAATGCATCTGTATTCATATATGTCTGCCTATAGGCAGTCAGCTCAGCTTGGCCTGGGGATTATCAACCCAGTCCCCATCCAGGCAACCTGTAAAACCCAAGTCCCTGGAAGCCATCTGGCTTTCCAGTGTGGCACCTAGCAGTCAGTAGCACAAATTCCTACATGTTTTCAGCATGCCAGCTAAAAACAGCCAGGTGTTGTTGTCCTAAATACATAGAGGATGCTATTTGGTGCACCTATCAATTAACTTCCTGCCTATAGTTCCATGGTGAAAGATAAACAGCTGAGCAAAATGGGACCAAATCAATACGCATTTGTCGAACCCTTGTTATGTGCAAGGCCATATGGGTGAACCAAAGAAATGTGCGTTTAAATTACTCCAAACCCACAAGAGAGATGAGAAAAAATAATTGGGAAAAGGAAGAAAAGAAAGATTTATAGCTCAATAAAGGAAGAGTTGTCTCAAAGCAGTGGCTGGTGAAGTTCCAGCTGAATATTAAGATTTTTAAGAGGAGTGACAAATCACTTCCAATTACACAGAAAAGAAAGGCTGGCTTATAGAGATGACAGAGCAGGAGCTGGGCTGGGAGTGGAAAACCAGACTTACTAGGTGGAGAGGAAGAAGGAAGAGAGGACACAGGACACGGTCTCCGATCATCCTGCATGAATTGATCCTCCACCTCCAGAAAAACATGACCCAATCTTTTCTAATTCCCTGATGGAAATAATAACACTATATCATAGGGCTATTGTGAAGTATGCATGTGATAACACATCTGAAACTCTTAGAATAGAGCCTGAGACACCAATAGATGTTAGCCATTACTAGTATTTCAAGGTAGGCCAGGGAAAAGAGAAAACTTATTCAAGACACAGAAAGGAAAGTATATTCCTACAGTGGGGCACCTAAGATCTTTCAAGGAGTGAATTCTCACCTTAGCTCTGATCTCATCTCCCTCCTGAGCTGGGCCCTTGCAGCTAGTCTCTCCTACGGTGAAAAGTGTATTCAAGGTGGAAATTCAAGTTGAGACAGTAATGAACTTTGAAAAGTTTCCTTTTCAAATGACTTATATGGCATGGTTTTTAAAAAACGGTATTTCAGGAAGATATATCTGACAGCAGCTTATAGGATAAATTCCAAATGAAAACCCAGAGACAGGCCAATTAAATGGCTACAGGTATGGAATTTCATCTCTACTCAAAATTCTCAAACACACGCAGTCTTATTGAAAATTTTATCCATAATACATTACATTAATGAGTACAATAAGGATAACTCTCCAAAGCAACTTCAGTGGGCCACAGAAGCATAAGCTAAATGGGCTCCTCATTATCTCCAGCTAATAGGAAGAACCAAACCATGTTGCCCATCCTTTGACAGGTGTTGTGTTGGGTAAAGGGCTTGCCTGGGAGAAAGGAGTGATCAACCAAAGTGGCCAAGATGAGGTTCTGCTCCTGCATTTTGTCACCTCAAAGGCTGAGGGAAAACAGATAACTAACAGTTATTAGTCCAAGTCAAAGGGTTTATGCGAGGGACCATGGGTCACAGGAGAGGGTAACTGCAAGGACCCAACACAGGAGGGAGATGAGATCAGAGCTAAGGTGAGAATTTACTCCTTTAAAGATCTTAGGTGCCCCACATGGTCTGATCAAGTTCATTGGAGCACAAAGAAAAGGCTTCTCGGATGGCTAAGAAAGTCCAATCTGTATTATACATCATTCCTCTAAAATTCTACAATGCTTCAACCCTTTCTGGGTTTTTTTGTTTTTGTTTTTGTTTTTGTTTTACTTTTTTTGTGGGGGTCGGGGGAATACCAGGGATTAAACCCAGGGGCACTTAACCACTAAGCCACCTCCCCAGACCTTTTTATATTTTATTATATCATCACTAAGGAATGTAAACTTATAGCCTTAAATGGAAATGTCAAGAAACTTTCCTGCCCTTGAAAAGTTGCTTAGGCCCTCACTAAGGTGCTGAGACTGGTGTTGAATTTATGGACCCTCCTGCCTCAGCCTCCCAAGCCACTGGGATTATAGGGCTGTGCCACTGTGCCCAGCAAATAAATGGTTTTCTGAGCAAATATTTTTGAGCTCTTATAATGTTACAGGCATCTAAACATCTTATAATGTTCTAAGTATTTTTACATGTAACATTTAAGTTTATTCTTGAAATAACACTCCAAAGAATATTGGAATGTTCATTGTCCAAGATCACAAAGGAGTTGAAAAGTTGGGAAACAGGCCCAGGCAGCCTGACCTTGGACCCTTGTACACCACTGGATTTCTTCAATGTCTAGATCAGACTCAATAAACTGAGGCCCGCTTTCGGCCCACCCGTTGTTTTGTAAATACTATTTTATTGAAGCAGGGCTTCTCTGAAGTATGTCTGTTTCAAGTTAGAAGGCTTCACTGGGAAGAGCAGGCATCACATTATCCGAGAGGGCTGGACCATGAGCACACTTGGCCAAAGGGGTTTTCCTGTATGAAAACTGTATGAAAGGAGAGAAGGTCAGCTCTCCCCTGATGAGGATCCAAGAGCCCTCTGTCCTGAGGGGTCCAAGCACTGCCACCTGCCTCTGAGCGTCTGACCTTGCTTTATTTTCTGGTGCGCTGATGCACAGTAGGGTGGCTAGAAGATAACAATAATGTACTGTGCACTTCAAAAAGCTGGAAGAAAAGATTTTGAAAGTTTTCACCATGTAGACATGATCAATATTTGAGGCGATAAATATGTTTTACCTGATTTAAACATTGCACAATGTATTCATGACTCAAAAGGGAACCTGATATCCTCTCCATATGCAACATTTTTATGTTTTTATTTACCAGTTAAAATAGACCTTAAAACATGTTAAAGGGGAATTTTTAAACTTTATTTTATTTTTACTGTAAGCAAACTGCATTAAACTGAATACACTGTGGTGAGCTGCAGTGCAGTTTGAGTTTGGAGTTTTTAGCCTCTCACACGCCTGGAATGAGCCTATGGGAGCCTCTACAGCTGACTTCCCTCTGAAGGGGAATCTGTCTTGTTCCCATAATCACAGTGAGGACGATTTTCTTATTTTTTTTTTTTTTTTTGCAACTGTAGCAAAGGTTTTTTACGATTTTCTTATTAACATACAAGCTCTTCATGGTCACTGATGCTTAGTCTCAGTCTGAAGTGTTCACACTTTCTAATAAATACGCATTAATCCAGGTTAAATACAGAGCTAACAGCTGTGGGGAGTACTTGGATCCAAAAAACGGGTCTTTCCAGGGCTAAAATAAAGTGAGTGAGGGAGGCAATTTTCTGGGCTACAAAATTTAAGGTGGCACCAAAAACATAAATTCAATTATTAAGATAAATAATATAATTAAAAAATCAAAATAAGTATGAAAAAAAAATCCATGATGAGTAAAATATAAAATTCTATAGAAAGAGAATCAGACCTTGTCCTTGCCTGACTTGGCCTCCACCATGCCTCAGCCTGGCTTCTTACTTTGAAAGAGTTTGACAGTTTGGTACTGACCAGGTTCTTAAATGGTACCACGGTTCTGCAAATGCAAATGTGGCTGTCCCTCTTGCCTGTGCAAGACTGTAGATGGAGGGAAGACACATGTGACCAGGAATCCAAAGAATTTAAGGTCTCATCATTTCCCATTGAGCAGTTTCAATTATATTTACTCCAAGAAACATTCTTGAGAAGTTCCATGTGAACACTGTATTAGGTTCTGAAAGGCCAGAGAGAAGAGCAAGGTGAGACTCCCTGCCCCACGCCTCCCTGACGAACTACACAGGGTAGAATAAAGAAAATGAGCTGTGGGCGGAGGATGTGGCTCAGTGGTAAAGTGCTTGCCTGGTATGCATGAGGCCCTGGGTTCAAATCCCCAAGGAAAGAAAAGAAGAAAGAAAGAGAGAGAGAGAGAGAGAGAGAGAGAGAGAAAGAGAAAGAAAGAAAGAAAATGAGCCTTAGTGTCATAGACTGGGTTTGAATCCTAGCCTCACCATACAACGGCTGAGAAACTCTCTCTCCCAACCTTTGCTATAGGAAATGGGTGGGTAACACCAGCACTTGCCTCTTAGCCTTGTTGTAAGTACTAAATGCAATGATGCTCACTGCCCTGTCCCTGTTTCTGGGTGACCAGTTAATCCATTTGCCCTGTTGCCCCACCTGCCCATGTTGGATCACACACTACCTGTCCAAGCCAGAAACATCATTCTTGGATTCTTCTCAAGTCCACTAACTTAGCAATTAGTCCCAGCACTATCTTTAAACATTTCTCAAATTTCTCCATTGCACTGTATTTCAGAACCCCATGTGAATCCCTGATCACAACAATGGCTTCTTGTCTAGTCTTTCTTCCCCAGGACTCAACTCCTTCCAATCCATTCTTCCTGTGCTGTCAGACTGGTATGTTCTATAAAGCATGCCACTCTCCCCCAGAATCCTTCAGACTCTTCCGTAGTGCAGAGCATAAGTCCAAACACTTGAGCGAGCTCTTGTCCAACCTGGACCTTCCTCACCTCTGCGCCTCAACTTCCACCACACTTTGCTCTCCATTCCTGGATGTTCATGCTTCCTCTGGTCTTTGCTCATAATTGCCCCTGGGTGAAATAGCTCTCCCCAGTCAGTCCTGACTCACCCTCATTCCAAAGCTTTTAAAGCATTCACCTTCATGACTAGATCTTGTCACCTCCTGCATGAGGCTTTGTATGCCCTTTCACCCCACCCAAATCCTGAACAGGGTACCCTGCCTGCATTTCCAAGAACCCTAGGATGCTCTCAGCTGTGGCACTTGTTGCACTACACAGGGTGTCATTTTCTTGCTCATCTTCCCCATTAGGCTGTGAACACCACAGGGCCAGGAGGCTTTACCTACCATCCTCCATTCCCAGCATCCAGCCAGTGCGTACAATGTGTGCAGATTCCCTCTGGAGCCTGAAGAGATAGAGATACATCAGTTGTACAGAACAGAAAAAAATGGTGGTGGTGGTGGTGGTGGTGGTGTTTGTGTGTATGTGTGTGTGTGTCTGTGTAGAATTTTATTTATCTCCTGTTCATCAATAATAATAGCAAAATAATATGTTATCTAATACTAAAGAAACAAGTATTAATGGAGCTCAGAGTCCTTCTATCTTCCCTGGGTAAGTTAAGGAGGGGGAGGCTTAACAGGAAAGGAGGGAATTGGGAAAGTCATGTGTTGGGGGCCACTCTGAACAGGAGCTATGCACACACCTTTAAGTCCTGAGTAAAGAGATACTGGACTGGTATTGCTCTCTGCAATGCAGCTGGACTTTACCTCACCTCAGATAAGAAAGGTGCAGCTCTGGGAGTGAACACCACCTGATGGGGTTAATTATACCCCCTTGTTGTTGTAATCCTACCTTTTTGCCCTCTTTTGGATGGAATGTTCCATGGATTAACTCCCCCCATTAATAAAACCTGGGTTCGAGATATGCTCCCTCTCTTTCTTGCCTGCCTTGCCCTCCTTGGGGGAGCTGTGGCTGAGGAGTGGTCACTGAACCCAAAGAAAAAGGTATTTTCTGTGTCTGTGTCTTTATTCAGTCAGCCCAAAGTCACTTGGAGTGACCCTCATTGATTTAGTCACGTGTCCCCACAGTCATGCCACCTCTAAATGGCCTTGAGTAGATTCAAGAGGTATAAGGAATATGACTTGGAAAATAGCTAAAGTGCTTCCATCTCAGAATGTCTCCGATTCAACCTATGCTGGAATCCAGGTGAATCCAGAAACTTCAGAACACTGCCTTCCAGAGCCAGGCATCAGGAGACACTTAGATCCTCCAGGAACGAGTTGCCGGCTGTCACCTGGCAAGAGGGCACTCCCAGCCCAGCAGTGAGGAGGGCTGAGAAGGATGAAGCCAGAGTGTGGCTCTTAGGACACGGTATCTAAGAACCGCCTGGCAGGGCGGGAAGGGCCATGTGACAGCACCTGTGTCTCTGAACTTGGGAAGTGAGGAGGGTGGCAGAGGAAATGGAAAAGGAAACAGTTTTAAGCGCTGGGTCTCAGCAAAGTAGAAAAAGAGGTTTGGAGGGAGATGTGGGTTTAAAAAAAAAAATCCTGGGATTAAATCATGAGTTACTAGTTGTGATTCTTTGGGTGAGTTTCCTAAGGGCCCCAGCTTTGGTCTCCAGCTATGAAACAAGTCTGATACCACCCCCTCCCAGGGTTGTCATGAGGGATGGAAGCATTCGTGCACACCGGGAGACCAAGGAACTGAATGGGCAAAAGGAAACAGAGTCCCTCTGCAGCATTGCTGGTAGAACTGTGCTAGAAACCAAGCTTTGGACTGACATCAAAGTGGGTGCGGTGGCACATGCCCATAATCCCATAAGCTCAGGAGGCTGAGGCAGGAGGATCACAAGTTAAAAGCCAGCCTCAGGGATTTAGCAAGGCCCTGATCCACTTGGTGAGACTCTGTCTGTCTCAAAATAAAACATAAAAAAGGGCTTGGGATGTGGCTCAGTGAGTAAAGCACCCCTGGGTTCATCCCCAGTACTAAAAAAAAAAAATAAAGAAAGAAAGAAAGAAAGAAAGAAAAACATTTTAAAAATGGGGGCTCCCCCTCCTGCCTGCTGAGGTGAATTAACCTGCCTTGTTAGCACTGGGGAGTGGCAGTTCCCTTTTCCCTGGGGATGCCTGGTGAGATTTCTGAATGCGATCAGCAGAAGAGAACGGAGGTGAACGGTGAGCACAGGAATCCAGATGAATCCAGAAACTTCAGAACCCCACAGCCGGCAGCTCCTGCCCAGGAAAGTTTCCCAGCCTCTTTGGAACTCATGGGCACCACAGGGCAGAGGCTGCACACCTTCACCTTCCCATTCAGCCCGTTTTTTTCATTCTTAGTGAAGGTTCAAGAAACAAACCCCCCACCAACATCAACCATCCCACCACCCTCATCATGGAGATCTGGGGGAGTCCAAAGACACAGATGCTTCAGGTAAAATAATATTTCAGGGAAGGAGCTTGGGGGTTGTGTCCCCTGTAACAAATGGCAGGGTCCAGGCCCCTGGCCAGCGTTGGGATGAAGGAGGAGTGTGAGCCAAAACTGGAATCACAGTGCAGGCAGGAGAGCCAACAGAGCAGTTGATGAAAACACGACCAATGAAGAGCTTTTGATTGTCTTAAGTCATTTTATTAGGAAATATAAAAGAGTGCACGTAGACAAAAGCCATAGGAAAGACTGCCCACGGGCAGCAAACATCAAAATGGCCAAATCCAAGTCGGAATATTTAGAGAAGGTGGAACATTTTTGAATAATAACCCATTAGGGTTCCGGCCGGTCTCTGAGTTTACCCAGTTATCTTACCATCAGCTCTTGGGCTTCATGCTTGCTTCACAGTCTGTGGTTTGGGAGAGTTGTGCAGCGTGGACAAAGGAAGATCTCAGAAGGACAAAGCCTGAGCCCCACGCAGCACAAGGGGATAAGCTGGTGACAGGGGAGGGAGAGATTGGAGAGAATCTGGGGACGTGAGGTCTTACCAACAAGACAGAGTGAGGGTCCTGCGGCCACCTAGCAGCAGCACTGCTTTTGGCAGCAGCCCTTCCCACAGCCGCAGGAGCGACAGCAGGTGCGGCGGCAGCACACCCTGCGGGTGCAGCAGCCACAGCAGCCACAGCAGCCACAGCAGCCACAGCAGCCACCACAGCCACCGCAGCCACCACAGCTACCACAGCTACCACAGCCACAGCTGCCACAGCCACAGCTGCCACAGCTACCACAGCCGCCGCAGCCGCCGCAGCCACCGCATCCACCGCAGCCACCACAGCCTCCACAGCCTCCACAGCCACAGCAACCCATGTTGTCAGTAGAGAGGACTCAGGTGCAGAGAGGAGAGGACTCAGGAGAGGAGAGGGAGGTCTGGAGCCTCCTTCTGCTGAGGGCCCTTAAGTACCAACTCTGGGAGAGGAGAGGATGGGCACATGACCACTTCCTTGTTATTTCAGTTTCTATAGAAAAACCTCAGACTCCTGATTTTCCTACTAGATACCTGAAGTCTCATTAAGTCACTTAAATCAGTTTGGATAAATTTTCCTCTGTCCCACCCACTGGGGATATTTAGCAAAGGAGCTATCCATATGTGCAAGTACAGCCAGTCTTGGACTAGATGTGTCTGCCTTTGATGTTTTCCTTGCTCACTATTATTTTCCAAGGGGAATTCTATATTTCTCTTGACTCCTGTCCAGGGAACATTCCTAGGGATCACTTCAGTAGGAAAAGGCGAACTTAACCTAAAGGAGGTATCTTCCAACATCAGTCACTTCCATCACTGGTCTGAAGTCATGTTCAAAGAGGGAGGCCCTGACCACAAACACTGGACTCATTCAGGGACTTATCCAAGCACCCTCCCTGGGGAAGCCCACAGTCCTCAGGTCCGTCTTCTCGCATGTGAACTTCCCTCTCAATAAATTCTTCTTGCATGAGTCACGTTTATAGATCCAGTCTTAATGATAGAGGTGGCCACAAGCAACCAGAGGTGAAGTTTCAGAGGCCCCAGGAAGCTCTACTATCCCCCAAAACACAACCCTCCTCTGACACCTAGTTTGGAAAAGTTAGCTCAGAACTCAGGAAGATGATTGTCTGCCAAGAGGGAATAATCAGTCTTGGGCTTCCCAAAATTTGTTTGGGACAACCCTAGTTTCACAGTATGTTAAACTGTACTTCACAGAAAAGGTTCAAATACCTTTAAGAAATGATTAATTTAAAGAAAGCCAAACAGGCTTTTTGACTCTATTCTTAGAGGCCTTATTTGTCACATGCTCTTTGACTCCCTGAGGGATTGGGGAGGACATGACTCTCCCAAACTTTGGCCTCTGAACTGACTTCCAATCTATAAAGTACACTTCCCTCCCTCCTCAGGGGATCTTGTGCCCAGAGCTGCTCCACGTTCAGATTTTGAAAAACACATTAACACATTTACCATACAGAAAGGGTAGAGAAGCAACTCTCAAACTTTAGCCTCACAAACCCTGTGCTCATAAAAATAATTGAGGTCTCAGATAGCTCTTGTTAGTTGGCTGATATTTATACATACTTACTGCGTTTGAAATTAACTCTGTCTGGGCTGGGATTGTGGCTCAGAGGTAGAGCACTCACCTAGCATGTGCAAGGCCCTGGGTTCAATTCTCAGCACCACATAAATATATAAAATAAAGGTATTGTATCCAACTACAACTAAAAAATTTAAAAAAAGAATCCACTATTAAAGGAGATACACAGGAAAGTTAAAAAGAAAAGAAAAGAAATTAACACTGTCTTTTAAAAAAGTATTTAAGAATTATCCACGGTGGCACACACCTGTAATCCCAGCAGCTTGGGATGCTAAGACAACCTCAGCAGCTGCAAGGTGCTAAGCAACTCAGTGAGACCCTGTCTCTAAACACAAAATGGGGCTGGGGATGTGGCTTAATGGCCGAGTACCCGAGTTTACTTCCTGGTACCAAAAAAAAAAAAAAAGTAGTTAAGAATTGATTTTAAAATAACAATATAAGCCTATCCCATGCTCACATAAATAATACATTTTGTGAGAAAATGACTATATTTTTTAAAAAAATCAGTGAGTACAGTGGCATTGTTTTATATTTCTGCTTTAATGTCCAGCTAATCAGAGACAGCTGGATTCCCATATCAACTTCTTCAACGAGTCTATTACACTGTGTTCTTTTGATTGTAGGACATGAGGAAAATTCAGTCTCCTACAGATATGGAGTTGGGGAAAAGACTATTATAATAATCTGAGGGCCTCCAGAATTCTTGGGCCACACTTTAAGGACATCTAGGGCAGAGATTGGGAAGCTGATGGTCCTTGACAAAACAAACTACTTTAAAATGTTTCTTATTATTGACGTGCACTCCGACTGTTTAAATCTATATAGGGTGACTACGTGGGATAATGAGATTTAATGCTATTTTTATGGAATTTTGGTTCTTCTATAGTTAAAAAGCCTCGCCTGGGGATGTAGCTCAGTGGTAGAGCACTTGCCTAGCATGCATGAGGCCCTAGGTTGAATCTCCCGCATGGAGAAAGAAAAAGCCACCCCGTGCCGTTATATTTTCCAGTGCTACCTATTTCACTCCTACACAACAATTCAGATTCACCAGTTGGCATTAAATGCCCTCAACAATGTGGCTTCACTTTGCCATCGCAGATTCGTCTCTCACCAGGGCTCCGGAGTAATCTAAGGAAGGCTACATGAGAAGGGAGAGTTTGTGATTAAGACCACTACTGCTGGTAGCTCATAGTTATGCTCAGCACCATGCTAAACCCTCAGAAATGAGACAGAGACAGATACAATGAGACAGGCAAGATCCAGCAAAGACACACCAGCCAGCCAAGAACAGCACCCCTGAGTACAGACACCTGGGATGAACTGCGGCAGGTGCAGGGCACACAGCAGATTGCTCCTTCAACACAGGCCTTTGCTTTCACAAAGGAAGCTCGGGACCACACAATCTCAGCTTGATCTCCCTCCCTGCCTCCCTGCGGCCACGCCTTCCCTGAAAGCTCTGTCTTCCACTGCCAACCTTCTACTCCTTCTTAAAGATGCAGGTCAATGATGGCTCCAAATGAATTTTATCTTTCTTTCCCCACCCCCTCTGTCTTAGTTGTATCATTAGAAGGAGAGAACAAGGTAGAGAAAATAAGAAGGAAATGGTGTTGGGGTAGAAGAATACAGGAGAGACTAGAGGGAGCTAAGATAAGTCAATGGCCCCAGAAGTGGCATCCATTAGGCACAGTTGCAGCCTCGGTTCTACCCCTTTCTGGCCCACTCACCCCTTTTCTCTCAGCTGCTGGATTCCCCTCTTCCTACAAGAACTACCTCAAAGCTTTCCCCTTTCTTTAGAGGAAGCCTCCTCTTCAACTCTGAGAAGGTGGCACTTCCTATCTTGGTGGAGTTCATAAAATGGCCGTGGATCTGCCCAACCCTCCTCTTTGTCTTGGGCTAACAATTGAGATGTGTGAGATTCTGTTCCCCGTTTTTTGCAGCCATCAAAGGCTGTTCCCTCCATCTGTCCTCTCAAAACTACCCTCCCTGGCCTTTTAAATCTCCTTTCTCAGGGGTTTTCTTCTCCTTAACTCCCATCCCCCTTGAGCATCTGTGAGGTGCTGCCCATTCGAGACGCTTCAAACGGAGCAACGAACTCCCCCCCGCTTTCTGCACCCTCCTCAACAGCATCAAAACCTACCTCCTACCTTCAAATAGGAGAGCATCTATTAAACCAGGCCCCCTCCAGCTATGGCTGCCTTTTGTCTTTCTTCCTCTTGACAGCCACACTTGCAGGAGGAATTATCAAAAAGGGGAGGGGGGAGGAAAAGTTTCCTTTAGATCGCAGAAATGAGAATGGTGACATTAAAAAATAGAAGCACTGTTAGCATAAATGTGGGTAAGGATGATTAGCAAAGTATGCATAAGACTGTGCACAATAAAATGTGTATTTATGTCTTTCAAACATAATTGCTTAGATAGCCACATGCATAAAAATGAAACTAGAATGCTGTTTCTCACCAAATAATAAAAATTAACTCAAAATGGGATTGAAATCTAATTGTAAGACCCAACACTCTGGACCTACTAGAAGAAAACAGGGAAATGCTTCAGAACTTGGTCTTTGAGTGGCAGCTGTCAAGTTCTGGTTTCTTTTTTCTTTTTTTTTAAAAGGCAATTTTTAAAAAATCTGTTTGTGTTTTTAATCAGTTGCAATGAATTCATCAATAATATTGGGAAGGATAGACATCTTTTAGACATTGAGATTTCCCATCCATGAACCTTGTATATTTCTTCACTTATTTTTCTTTTATCTTTCAATATAATTTAACAATTTTCTCCATAAAGATGTTCTAAGTCTTTAAAATTGTATGCTGTTATATTATAAATTTGTTGCTACTTTGAGTGGATTCATTGTTTAAAGTTTCTACTTGACATGTAACAATTGCTCTATTTCTCACTTTGTAAGTCCCTCAAGAACTTATTACCTCTAATACAATTTGTTAGGATTTGGATATTTAATGTCCCCCCAAAAGCTCATGTGTTAGGTGATGCAAGAATATTCAGAGGCAAAATGGTTACATTATGAGAGTCATAACCTTGTAGGTGAAATAATTCATTTAATGGATTAATAGTTTGAATGGATTGTTGGTGGGGACTGTAGGCAGGTAAGAAGTGGCTGGAGATAGCAGGTCACTGGGGGTGTGCCCTTGGGATTATGTATTGTCCCTGGCTCTCCCCTTCCCTTCTCCTCCTTCTTTCTCCTCCCTCCCCCTCCTCCTCCTTCTATTAGTTCCTCCTCCTCCTCCTCCTCCTTCTATTAATTCCTCTTCTTCCTCCTCCTCCTTCTCCTCTTCCTCTTTTTCTTCTTCTAGTTCCTCTTCTTCTTCCTCTCTTCCTCCTCCTCCTCCTCTTCTTCTTCCTCTTCTTTTCTTCTTTCTCCCTCTCCCTCCCCCTCCTCCCTGGCTACTGCTGCAGTCTGGCTGGGCACAAATCACGAGCCACTGAAGCAGGAACAAACTTTATTTCTGAACTCCACCAGCACACTCCACACATGCTCCCCGGGAACTCTCCTGAACGCTCCTCCAGGAACCACCAACCGGAAATCCCTCCTCCGGCACTTCCCCAACCAATGGGAACTCTCCAGAAATCCCCGGGAGAACTCCAAAGTAGCAGGCCGAGGCGGACAGCAGGGGTCTAATATACACAGCTTAACATAACCATTATCATCTCAATGGCTTGCTGGCGTCACCTCTCAACCACTCCATTCTGGCAAAAATGCCATGCGTCATTCAGACTTGGCTATGGCTCTCAGCAGGCTACCATAAACTAAACAGCTTCCCTCCACCATGCCCTTCCACCACAATGTTCTGAGTCATCACAGGCCTAGAAAAATTATGTCAGCCAACGGTGGACTGAACCTCTTGAGCCCAAATAGATTTCTTCCTACTCTAGGTTGTTCTTGTCAGGTATTTTGGTCACAGCAATTAAAAACTGATGAATGCAATAGTAATGTGAATTTCTTAAATGGCAACATAATATCCAACATTTCCTAGGCTTATTGGACTTGAAAACCCATTTTCATAGATATTCTCTGTGATCATTAATCTGAATTGTCAACTCAATTGAATTAAGAGGTGCTCAAGACTAACAGACTTCTGGGTGTATCCATGAGGGTGTTTCTAGAAATGATTGGCATGTGAGACAGCAAATGTGAGCAGAGACCTACCCTAAGTGTGGGCAGCACAGTCCAATAGGTTGGAGGTTTGGGTGGAATCAAAAAGTTGGAAGAACAACAAGGAGGTAGCAGCAGATGCAAGCCTGGTTCTTCTTGAACAGGTCTTGACTGCTGCTGCAATCGCTTGAGGACATCAACTCCAATTCCCTCCCTCTTCCAAAGAGGACTCTGACCAGTGACTCTCCAGAAAATTTTCAGGCCTTTGGTCCAGGGCTGGAGCCACATTATTGATCCCTCTTGTTCTGAGGTTGCAGCTTCTTGAACTGAGCAGCTACTTGTTCCTCTAGCTCTCCAGCCTGTAGACAGCCATTGTGGGACTATCCACAACCTCTGGTTGTGTAAGCCAATCTAGAAAAACATATGTGTGTGTATCCTGTTGGTTCTTTTCCTTGAGAGAACCCTGATTAACACTCTCTACACACCTAAATCATTTTTAAAAGGTGATTAAAGATAATGTACCTAAAATGTGTAGACAGAGTAAAGAAGAAAGCTAGGGCATGGCATTCTCCCTGTGAGGCTAGCCCTGACCTGTGAGAACCCAGGAGAACTGGGTCTCATGGGCTTGGGCAGTGACGACTAACCAAAGGAATTGTTGTCTCTGACAGACAGATGGGGAAAGGCAATTTGTTAGTAAAGATTTCATTCAGTCAGTTCTGACCCCATTGTTGAAACAGAGGGGAATCTATCTAAAATTGAAATACAAATCAAGTCGTGCACCCTAAGGGAGTAACCATCAGGAAGCAAGCGTCCACCACAGAAACTGGCCAAAACAACAACAAGGAAGTGACTGTGCCACGTGCCAGGTCCTGCTGGCATATTTAAAGGCCCCTGGCAGAGGAAAGCACCAGACCTCCCTCTCCTCTCCTGAGTCCTCTCCTCTCTGCACCTGAGTCCTCTCTACTGACAACATGGGTTGCTGTGGCTGTGGAGGCTGTGGTGGCTGCGGTGGATGTGGTGGCTGCGGTAGCTGCGGCAGCTGTGGCTGCGGCAGCTGTGGCTGTGGTAGCTGTGGCTGTGGTGGCTGTGGTGGCTGTGGTGGCTGCGGTGGCTGCTGTGGCTGCTGTGGCTGCTGTGGCTGCTGCACCCCCAGGACGTGCTGCTGCCGCCGCACCTGCTGCCGCTCCTGTAGCTGTGGCTGTGGGAAGGGCTGCTGCCAGCAGAAGTGCTGCTGCAAGAAGCAGTGTTGTTGTTAGGCGGCCGCCAGGCTTTGATGGCAGTTGCTGGGATGTCCTTGCACTTTGGTGAGTCTTTCTCCATTCCTCCTACTTCTCTTCCCGTGACCTGAAGTTGCTCATGTGCATTCAAGGATTGTAAATTTGATACCTGCCTCTCTGTCACATCACAGATCCATACTTTCAAAATACTGATGTCTAGTGGTGGTAAGATAAGACCTGTGAAATCCAGAGCAGCTCAGCTATGGGAAAATAATCCACATGTTTAACTAATAGATGATGGAATTATAGCTACTAACTTTCTATGTTTTTCTGACATTCTTTCATATAACTTCAGTACCTGTTCATCTTTCACTGTGCCATACACTATAGGCCATTTCCACTGTACTCTTATACCCAGGATTCCAATAATCTAATGCATAGAATAATGTACCATTGATGGCAGTGAAGATGGGGTGAAGATCTCTTATACCTTTATTTGTTGTCTTGCTATAAAAGGATCATTGTATTTTATAAATCTATCCAAGTTAAATAAAGAAATCCTTGTTGAAAAGAATTTCCTCTACTGTTGTATTTATTTCTTTCATGATCAAAGTCATGCTGAGATGCATTGTGGGCCCAATACACAGAGCAGAAACACTGTTCACATGTAGGAACGGGTTTTAGAGCAACCTTATATGCCCAAGTTCAAGTTCCCTATCTTACTGCTTGTGAACTCATTTTTTTGAAGTCAATAAAAAATTGTTCATTCACTTCAAAAATGCCTGCAGCTCCTCTCCACTCATTGGGTAGGGTCAAAGGAGCACGAACCCAATTTGGGTTGTTCCTGTACCAGAAAAATAGCAGGCATTTTATCCTAAATCAGCCTAACCTATCCCTGAAAAGGATAATCTTAAGACAAATATATTTTCAATTCTTTCCTCTTTCCTTTTTCTGATCCCAATTGAAGTATATGGACTTCAATAAAAAATACTTGTCACAAAGATGCATTTTCCAAAGAGATTGTGAACAGATCAGGCAATCAGGTATTTCCATGTTGGAGTGGGTTGAAGTATATCGGGAGCAAATGCTATCAAACTCACTGACATAAGTTTAGTCCCACACCCAAAGAGCTAGGTGCCCAATCTCCTTGTTTTTATTCTATAATCAGTCTCATAAAACTTTAATTGTATATTTGCCAGCTTCTGAGAGTGATTCTACATGAGAATAGTCTCATGAGAACAAGCAAAACCAAAATACAAAATGGATGTGAGATGTTGATCAAAGACCACCATACTATTGATGAACTTTCAATGTGTGAGAGGGTAAAGATATTTAAGTTCTGTGGGAAGTTTAGAATAAAGACTGAAATGACTTGACTCTAAGCCAAGCCAAGCTAAGAATATAAGTGCCTGATTGTTCAAGACCCAAGAATATACCCCTCATGCATAATTATGAAAATACAAGTCACAGAGAGAAAACATCTACATAATTGAAGATTTCAATAACTGTAATAGTAGGTTTAGAAAGTGGAAAGAACTAATCTCTACTCGTCTGTGACATAGCCTACACTTTTAGAAACTTGGTCATTTTTTTACCTATAGGAGGGGAACTTATAAATAATTTAGGACAAACAATGGCCAACTGTTTTCTTTAGAAGGACTTTAGGTATAGGAGATCTGTGTCTCCATTCCAATGCACTAACACCTATGCAGTTGACATTCCATATGCACAACTGAAACCTTTCCTTACATGTTGCATCTTGTCCACTAGAGACCCAAAAGTAGTAGATGTCTGTTCAAAAAACCCTATAGATCTAAGGACAGTCTTTAGGCTTTTTCCTGATATCCAATAGCCCTAGTATTTTTTTCAGCCTTCAGTGGAATTATCAATAGATGAGATTTTAAATTTCAAAGTGGGATACCTGGGACCAGCAACATTAGCAGCACCTGGACCTTGTTAGAAATGCAGATTCTCAGAGATTTAGGGAGTGAGATGTTCTGTTAAGTTCACCAGGTGACCCTGAGGCATGCTCAAGTTTGAGAACCATGGGACTGTCTCAGTACAGGTAAGAGGCTACCTTTCATTTTAAGTTGGGAGTACCACACCATTTATAACAGGCAACTAGCTAACTACTTCCATCTCATTCTCCCAGTGGATATTTTACAAACCAGAGAAAATATCATTTTACTCTTCCTTTGCATTAGTCATAGACATTTCCTATGCTTGCTTTGCTTCAGTATTTTCTTTCCATATCTTTTCTTAGACCTATGCACTGAGGAAGTTCATTATTTTGAAAACAGCAACTTTTCTAAGACCATCTCATTTTCTAAATTTGCACAACTATAACTCAAAATGCAGACCTATACTTCTAGGCTTATATGTGAACACATATATCTCAACATACACGCAATTTTCATATGAACAAATAATAACTCAGAACATATTTAATCAACTATAATGCTCTGTTTGGAGATAGGAAGTGTGATCACCCTAGCAATGTCAGGTGTTGAACATTCCTTCCATCTTGTTAGTCAATTATACAAAAAGTACAACAACCGTTGTTGGGTTCACAGATACTGGTGAATTGTAACATTAGCTCTATCCTCAATACGAGAGTTGCTACCCCCAAATTACTTACCTTACCACTGGATCTTAAACTGAAATGAAGAAAACAAAGAATGTCTTATAGAAAACACATTTAGTATTTCCCAACTAAATACAAAAATCAAAGAGTAAAAAAGTCAAGAAAAATATTTAGCTTGTATGAACATTCTTTTAGGCCAATTGCCTAATTCTAGACATATTAGAAGTGTCCAACAGAGCTAATGCAGAGAGTAGGGTGGCCATTCAACACCACCAAAATCTCTTCTAGAAACCATACTCCCTCTCCCTCAACACACAAACTCACATAACCCAAGCAAACATTAGAGGCTCCTATGGAAGCAGAGGCATTCTGACCCCTACCCAGATGAAGGTTTCCAAAAATTCAGGTTTTGAATTATGTTTGGGAAATTATTATTCTTGACAGGTGATTCTATTGATAATGTATATTCAGAAGTTATAACCTTTCACCTGAGAATAAATGGGGGTAGAAAGGAAGAAAAAATAAACTGCATAATAACAACAAACTGTAGAAAGAAATTTAAACAATGCCACTTAAAATTGCTTTCCCAAAATGAAATACTTAATGATAAATCTCATAAAATACACAGGAGCTAGATCCTGAAATTGCAAAATACAGATGAAGAAATCAAAGACCTGTGGTTGGTGATACAGGTCCCAGTCATGCAGGAAAAAAAAAAAAAAAGGTAAAGAAAGATTATAAAAGAAACCAAAGACCTAAATAAGTACAGATAGGTATTATATTTTGAAAATTGGAAAACTGAACATAAATAAGTTGATCTATAGGTTTAGTGTAATTCTAGAATCCCAGACTCTTTTTTTGGTAGCCATAGAAAATTTTTTTCTAAAATTTGAATGGACCTGAAACTTTACTAACTAAAACAATTTTGAAAAGGAATTAAATAATAAAGACTGTGTGGTATGTGGAAAGAGAGATAGAGTTAGAGATAAATGAAATAAAATAAAAGATCTGTAAACAAACCTATATACATAATGCCCACATGATTTTTTATATTTTTTACTAAAGAACAAGAACAATTTTCTGGAAGAAGTATAGACTTTTCAGTACAGAAGCTAAAGCAATTGAAGACCCATAGGCAAAAAAAAAAATTCTAACATCACATATAAAAATTAACTCCAAATTGGTCATGATTTATTTAAATGTAAAACATAAAACTATAAAAATTTTAGAAAAGTCAAAGAAGAAATATTTAAGACTAGGAGTTTTTTTTAAAGAGAGAGAGAGACAGAATTTTAATATTTATTTTTTAGTTTTTCGGCGGACACAACATCTTTGTTTGTATGTGGTGCTGAGGATCGAACCCAGGCCGCACGCACGCCAGGCGAGCACACTACCGCTTGAGCCACATCCCCAGCCCGAGAAGAGTTCTTAAACTTGACACCATAATCTAGAATCATACCAGGAAGAACTGAAAAATTAAATCCCAGCAAAATGAAGCATGTTTATTCTATGAAACCCTGTTGAAAGGATAAGAAGACAAGCTACAGAATGGAAGAAAATATTTGCAAACCATGTAGCCAGCAAAACACCTACATCAAAAATACATCAAAAACTCTTGAAACTCAGTGGTAGAAATTGACAATTAGAAAATGGGGAATAGACATAAAATGTGCCCTCACAAACTGGATATATAGCAATCAAGCACACACAAAAAAGATGTTCAATATCATTAGATATTAAGTAAAATCAAATTAAAATCACAATGAAATGCCGTTAGAGATCTATCAGAATGGTTAAAAGAAAAAATAGTGTGAGAGATTCAAGATTGTAGAATAGACAAAGGCTGCATTTCTAGTTGCTCCACGGCTCAAGATTCAAGCAGCAGGAGTACTGCTTCTCAGATAGGTGGGTGAAAGAGGAAATTCACTTACATTCAATATCGGACAGTCAGGTCTCCGAGATTCAAAAATTTGGGTGCACTGAACAAAGAACAAGAACGAGTACATTGGAGCCAAGTTGGTTGTAGCATAACAAGTTGTATGAGATAACACACACAGAGAAACACAACAGACAAATTTGGCATGGTAAGTCAGAAAAGCAGCCTGAACTTAGCTGATCCAGACTGCACACTGTACTTTTCAACTGCCAAGCAGAGAGTGAGGAGGCCAGGCTGCCGCTGGCTGCAGCAGGAACCCAGGAAATCAGGTCAAGCATTCCATACTGCCCAGCAAGTGCAGAACATGTGGCCTAGGTGCACCTAGCAGACCATGAGTGAAACGCAGAGGAGATGTAGCAAGTGATGTTTATTAAGAAGCATGTTTTAATGATAGTTATTTTTCCTGGTCTTGTCTTTTGAGGGTTAGGGTTTGGGGTTTGCTTACCTTTTTCTTGTTTAATTTTTTTTCTTCTTGTTTCTCTTTTTCCTCTCTCTCAGTAACAACTAAATTCTCTATTCGTTCTTTCTCTCTTCTTTTGTTTTTCCTATGTTTTCTCCTCCTTCTTAATAAACATCACTTGCTACATCTCCTCTGTGTTCCCTCTGTTCACGTTGTGAACATTCTCAACTTTCTTCTACCTTCCTATCACATTTTGTTTTCTGTATTTTTAACATTTTTTAGAGCTATAAAACTCCTGCCCCCACAATTCTTGTTGTTTAAATTATTATTACTATGGATGACATAGTTGACACCTGCTGTTTACTGCCAGATCTAGTTCACAGTTGTTTGTGGGTTTTGCTGTTGGCAAATTGCCGACCCCATCACTCCTGTTGCTGCGGTAATTAGTGTTATAGATGTCATAGCAGGTACCAGGCATTTTAATGCTGTATACTGTTTGCTTTGGTTGTTCCTATTGTTTGCTTCCCCCTTTTCTGTAAGGTGGGAATCTACAGAGACACTACAAATTCACAGGGTAGGTAATAGGCTGTTGAACTAAACCGAGTCGAAAGACAGTGCACCTTACTCCATACCCAAATCAACAACACTCAAAATTCAGCTATACTTTAATACAAAGAATAGAAAAGAGAAAACCTCAAATTAACAGCCAGGCCCCAATTAGGAACAGCTAGTGTGGAGGGACTTCATGCCCTACTCACAGGCATTCACTCTTACAGCAAAAAACAGAGAGAACTAATATAAAAGCAGTGGATACCACACCTACAAGGGGTCTCAATCTTGATTACTTTGACAAAAGAAGGCATATCCTAAAGAGGCCTACACATAAAAGTGGAAGAGAACTCCATCTCAACAAACACATAAAACTGAACACAGTATATAAAAATTATGAAAAAAGGTAACACAATGCTTCCTAAAGTTCATTATTCAACAACAGACTGAAGATTTTGAAGTGGATGGAACATCAGATAAAAATTTCAAAAGAATGATTATAAAAATGATCAGTGAATTCCAAGAGAACACAGGCAAATAGCTAATTGAATTAAAGAAGATAGTACAAGATAAAAATGAGAAATTCAATAAAAAGATAGAGATATTGAAAAAGAACTAAACAGAAATCCGGGAAATGAAAGACATAATAAATCAAATAAAATGTTCAGTTGAATGTCTTTCTGTTAGTAGACTATACTGAAGACAGAATCTCAGAGCTGGAAGACAAAGTAGCTGAACTTGAACATTCAGATAGGAGTAAAGAAAAGGTAATAAGTAAAAATGACCAGACTATACAAGAACTCTGGGACAACATTAAGAAACCAAATGTGAGATGCATTGGAATTGAAGAGGGTTGGGAGATGCAAGCTCATGACTGCATAATCTCTTCAGGGAAATAATGACAGAAAATTTTTTCAACCCTTGAGAATAAAATGGACATATAGATTAGGATGTATCCAGAACTCCAAATAGACAAAATCAAAGAGAACCTCTCCAGAACATGTTAAATTTAAATGCTTAGCATACAGAACAAGGATAGAATTCTCAAAGCCTCAAGAGAAAAACATTAGGTCATATTTAGAGGCAAGGTAATCAGAATTACTTTGGATTTCTCAGTACAAATTGTAAAAGCCAGGAGGACTTGGAAGGATGTGTTTCAAGTACTGAAAGAAAATAACTGCCAACCAAGATTGCTATATCCAACAAATTGGTCCTTCAAAATGGCAGGAGACATAAAAACCTTCCAAGAGAAGCAGAAACTAAAAGAATTCACAACTACTAACTGAACTATGGAAAATACTTAAAGAAATACTTCACACAGAAGAAATCAGAAACAAACCCCAGAACTCACAAAAGAACACATGTCATTTGAAGAGTAACAAAGCAAATGAGAAACAGGACCAAATTAAACATAAGAAATAAATCAAAATGGCAGTAATGAATAACAAACCTCTTTATAATAACACTGAATGCAAGTGGTCTCAACTATCCCACTAAAAGACATAGGTTAGCAGAATGGATTAAACAACAAGACCCAACTATATATTGTTTTTAAAAGACTCACCTTATAGGCAAAGACAGCCACAGGAAAAAAATGAAAGGATAGAAATTGACACATAATGCAAATGTAAAATACTCTCATATCTGACAAAGCAGATTTCCAGCCCAAATTAATCAGAAGAGACAAACATAAAATAGTAAGCATTTGTACCCCAAACGTTGGTGTACCTAATTGCATACAACAGACACTACTTGAATAAAAGTCTCAGATAGATTCCAGTACAATACTACTATGTGATTTCAACATACCTCTCTCACCAATAGATAGGTTAAACTCAGTAAAGACTCTTTGGATCTGAAAACTATTATAGATCAAATGGACTTAACAGACATCTATAGAATATTTCAACTAACAACAGTCAAATATACTCTTCTCAGTGGCTCAGGGAACCTTCTCCATTATAGACCATTTCAGGCCACAAAGCAACTCTTAGCAAATACCAAAAAAAAAAAAAAAAAAACCCCAAAACATCTAATTCCTTGCATCTTATCATAACATAATGGAATTAAATTAGAAATTAAAACCTCAAAATACCTCAGAACCTATATAAACACACATAGAGATTGAATGATATACTTCTGAATGAGGAATAATAAATAAATAAATAAAGGAATAAATAAATAAATAAGATACATTGGAATAAATCTAACCAATGAGGTGAAAACGCCTCTAAATAAAAATTTATAGAACATTGAAGAAAGACATAAGAAGATGAAAAGACCTCCCAGGCTCATGGATAAGCAGGATAAATATTATCAAAACTGCAATATTATCAAAAGCAACATACCAATTCAATGCAATCCCCATCAAAATGCCAATGGCATTCTTCACAGAGCTAGGGGGAAAAAAAAAGTCCTAAAATTCATTTAGCAGAATAAAAGACCCAGAATAGCCAAAACAATTCTAAGCCGAAAAAGCAATACAGGAAGCATCAGTATACCAGACTTCAAATTATATTATAGAACTATAGTAACAAAAACTTCATAGCACTAGAAATTCTAGCCAGAGCAATTAGGCAAGAAAAAGAAATAAAAGGGATAAAAATAGGAAAAGAATAAGTCAAATTATCGCAGTTTGCAGATGATATCATCTGATGCTTAGAAGGTACTGTCATAAAAACAGACACATAGACCAATGGCACAGAATAGAAGACACAGAGACAGACCCACATAGATACAGTCATCTGATTCTTGACAAAGGTGCCAAAAATATACATTAGCGAAAATATAGCCTTTTTAACAAATGGTGGTGGGAAAACTCGTTATCCATATGTAGAACGAAACTAGATCCTTATCTCTAACCCTGCACAAGAGTGAATTCAAAATGGATCCAAGACCTCAGATTTAGACCGGAAACTATGCAACTCCTAGAAGAAAATATAGGGTCAACATTCCAGCATATGGGCACAGGCAACAATTTTCTCAAGGGAACACCTAAAGCTCAGGAAATAATGCCAAGACTTAATAAATGAGATGTCAGCAAAATAAAAAGCTTCTGCACAGCAAAATAAGTAATTAAAAATGTAAATAGAGAATCTAAAGAATAGGAGAGAAATTTTGCTAATTACTCTTCTGACACAGTATTAATATCTAGAATATATAAAGAACTAAAAAAAAAACAACAAAAATCAAATTAATAAAGAGACAAATGAAATAAACAGACACTTCTGAAAAAAAAAGGCCAAAAAATATTTTTTAAAAAAAGTTCAACATCATTAGCAATTACGGAAATGCAAATCAAAACTACAGAGATTTCAGGGCTGGGGTTGTGGCTCAGAGGCAGAGCACTTGCCTAGCATGCGTGAGGCACTGGGTTCGATCCTCAGCACCACATTAAAAAAGCAAGAAAATTTAAAAAAAAGATACTGTGTACACCTATAACTAAAAAATTATATTAAAAAACTACAGAGATTTCATCTCACTCCAGTCAGAATGGCAGTCATGAAGAATGTAAATAATGACAAATGCTGAAGAGCATGTGAAGTCAAAGGAACACTTTTACACTGTGGATGGGACTGCAAACTAATACAACCACTATGGAAATCGGTACAGAGAGTCCTCAAAAGACTAGGCATGGAACTACCAGAAAACCCAGCTATACCACTTGTTGGTATTTATACTGAAGAATTAAAGTCAGTCATTCTGGAAGGGTATGTAGTAGTTTCTCACAAAATCAAATATGTAGTAAGCACTATACAATTCAGCAATTGGACTCTCAGATATTTATTCCAGAGAAATGAGAAATTATGCTCACATAAAAACCTTATACATGAATATTTTTAGCAGCTTATTTCATAATTCCCTAAAATTAGAAGCATCCTTGATGTCCTTCAACAGATGACTGACTGAACAAACTCTGCTATATTTGCCCCATGGAGTACCAATCAGGCATGAAAAAGAACAAAATATTGATACACAGAAGATTTGCATGATCTCAAGGGAATTATGTTCAATGAAAAAAACCTATCTTAAAAGGATCCATATTAGTGATTTCATTTATATAACATTGTTGAAATGACAAAGACAGAGATGGAGAACAGATTAGCGATTACTAGGGGCTAGAGGTGGGGGAGAGGAAGCATAAGGGGTTTTGTGATGGACTGATCTGTACCCTGATGTGTCAATGGCCTTACAGATCTGCATTGTGACAAAACTGCATAGAAGTGAATGCACACAGATGCACACAGGTGAAGCGCGGATACAGTTGAGGCAATGTCCACCTCTCAGTTGTGACACTGTATTAGTTCCCCAAGAGGTTAACGCTGAGGGAAACTGGGTAAAGGATTCCTCTGGGTTATTGGCTAAAACTGCACATGAATCTATAATACCTCAAAATAAAAAGTCAAAAAGTAAATTTAGAAAAATTTCAAGGAAGCTGTGTCCACACATTAATATGGCATTTAAACAAAGGGAGATGCCCAAAGGTCATCTCTCCTGCTTTCTGGCACCTCCATGTTCTTGTTCTCAGCTCTAACCATAAGTAACTGATGAAAATCCTCTCTGGCTCACTGCTCTGTCTGGATTGTCCTACCTTCGTTGTGGGAACTCGCAAATTCATTTCCTCTTGCACAAATGTCACTCCTTCCTCTGGCACGGCCACCGTCTCTTTCCTAACAGCTGGTCACCTTCCCATGGCCCTCCCTGCCTCACTGCTATTCCTGCTACATCCCACTTTCCACACAGCAGCTCAGGTTTGGACCGTATCACATCCACCAATGGCTCCTCTCATGCCTTGGATCCACTGGATCCCCTGTCCATCCCACCAGACCCTACCAGATCCACTTCTGTGCACCTGGCCAACCTCACCTACCATTCCCACTGGCCTTCTTTCCACTTCTCAAACACAGAGAGCTTGTGCCTTCTTTAATGTCTTTGCTGTCGCTGTTCTGTCTGCCTGGAATAACTGTTCCAGATGTTTGCACCATTGACTCCTGCTTCCTTTTCAGGTTTAAAATTAAATATCACCTTCTGAGAGTCATCTCTCCTGATCACTCCATCAGAAATTACTTTCAGGTTCGGTTGTGTGCACACACCTGATACCTCCTCATCGGCTGGCCCTTATTTACTGTTCTCTGTCTTTCTGTGACATTGGCTCCTACCTGCTTGTCCATGTGTTCAGTGCTGTGTTCCCAGGGCCTTCACCAGTGCCAGGACATACTCGATAGATGACTAGAGTCAAGGAAATCTCAGTGGCTCTCTCTCTCACCAGCTCCCCTCCTCCTAATCATTCAGTACTCCTCTGGCTGTGCAGCACCTGCCTCTGACAGGCTCTTGCTCCTGCCTTGATGCTGTGACACCTGTGCCAGTTTATAAGCCCTTGAAATTCCTGAGGACAGAAACCACTCGGTTTGGGTCTTGGATTCCCAGGTCCTTTCACAGTAGATGGCATCAATTAAAATTTGATGAGTGAATGACTTCACCCTCTTTCCGAGGGATGACGCCCAGGTGGTCATGTCACCAAGAATCCATTTAATGCCATTTTCAAGGCCAGCGCTGATGGATATTGAACAGTGTCTTATGTGAGGCAAATGGGTCAGACCCAGAAAACCTCATTAGGTATGCAGATTAGCTGTGCCATCCCTCAGGCACCCCGCTGAAGACATCCCACACAGGAAAGTTCACAGCTGCAAATCTACAAACCCAATCTTCTAGAAATATTTTGAATTGAAAGTTAAAACACACACACACACACACACACACACACACACACACACACACCCCACATCTAAAATGGCAGGGTAAAGTAAATATCAGAAAACAACCCAATGAAATCTCATTCAAAACAGAATAAATAGCTTCCATAATGATGGCCAAGTGATCTCTGGGGTCCACCAAGCTTCCAGGAGGTCAACAGCAGCTAATAGAAACGCAAATAATAAAGTCATCTCAAAAGCAGACATCCTTCTATAAATCTCTGCTGGTGCACTTCAAAAAGATAGCCCAATTCATCTACGGTTTTTGTTATTGTAACTTTTGTTGCTAGTTATCCAAAATGTATAATTAGATACAAACAGAACTGAGCTACAAAAAAATAGATGACTGAAAACCAGGCCAACTAGTTGGACAAGGAAAAGAAAACCTTTGCAAAGAAGAACCTAAAATATCTAACCAGTATTGATGCCTTATGACACCCTCCATCTGACTTTCCAACAGGTTTTCAATAGGCCGAAAACTCAGCCTCCAGAGTGACCTGCTTGCCAGTTTGCATCAGCATGGTGCCCAGGTTGGAATTGCTGGGCAGCTACACTAGCCCCAAGGGGCAGCTCTTTTGTTCAGTTCAACCACCAGCCTCTTGATCCTGGGGTAAAATGTTTTGCCAGCAGGACCAAAGCAAGAACAAAGAGATACATCTGTTTCCTGGGATTTCTTCAAAATCAGCTTTTGACTATTTTTCAAGGAAGATGTTAATGGATATTCTTTTCTCTTTAAGTTATTCTGACACTGAACAGAATAAAGAATTAGAAACTAAGAGGCATTGAAGGGAACATAAAACAGGTACCTGAGCAACATTGCTAACACAGCAGGTAGGACCAAAATCTTGATCAAACAGTTCTCCGCAAGAGCCAGAGGATATGGGGCTGAATACTTTTACCCAGAATAACCAGCTTGTAATTGTTCATCCAACTGTGGGAACACTGCGTGGGAGGCTATAATTACCACTGGCAGCTCTAAGAAGCCTTTTGCACTTGAGGTTGGAAAAGAGCCTGGGTGTTGCAAGGTTGATGGATAGGTCCGAAGGACAACTGAGATGGATGGTGTGCATTAGGGAGTGCAAACAGGTAACTGTAAAGATGACATAAGTGACCCATCTCATTATTTGTCTTAACACAGGAGTGGAATGAGCATCAAATGTGGGAGGAGACAGTGAAATCTGGTTTGATTCATATCACTGTGCAAGTGTTTGTAGATAATCCCCAGACTTCTGTAATCCTCCACATCTTCCCTTGTATATGTCAGAGGGCACACTCTCCCCAGGGCCCCTTTTAGCTTTTAAATTCTTAAGTGAGTTCAATGGTAATACAGAATGATTCATTTTAACTAAAAGCATGTTCTTAGATAGATGCTTATTAAGGGAATTATTGATTTGTCTAAAGAGGGTAGAAGCAGTTATTTTTAACAGATCTGGATTGAAGATATCGTTTTTCTTAACTTGATGCATAAAACTAATGTGTGAAGTGATTTCAGTGAAATTTATTTTCCATTATGAGAAGTTTAACAACTAATGTTAGCCTTAATTAAGTTTATAAGGCCCAAATATTACTCTTAAAAAATTAGTTCACACTTAAAGGAAATTTAGACTCTAAAAAAGGAAAAACTTGAAAATAGAACTCATGTTAATAATTAGAAATAGTCAGCCAGACATGGTGGTGCACACCTGTAATCCCTGCGTCACAGGTAGGAGAATCCCAAGTTCAAGGTCAGTCGCAGCAACTTAGCGAGGTCTTAACTCACTTAGCAAGACTGTGTATCAAAACAAAACAAAACAAAAAGGATAGGCATGTTGCTCAGTGGTAGAGCATCCTTGGGTTCAATCCCAATCTCCCTCCCCACCAAAAATTAGGAATAGTTAATAGTTAATATTTAGGGAAGGCATACATGCATTCATTTAACTTAAGTATGGTGCACACATCAAAGATCAATATCTTGATTCACATTTTACAAATAGGAAAAAAAATAAAAAAGAAAACCTAACACTTGGAGAAATTAAATAAGCAAGTCTTCTGAGGTATCAAGCTGGGATTTGAATCCTGATTTGAGAGATGCTACAGACTGTCCTCTTTAGTTACTGCACTGCAAATACCAGCAGAGCCACAGAAACAGGGCACTGGGCAAAGTGAGTGGGGAGTGGGGTGGTTTGGATACCTTTGTGTATTTTAGCAACATCTACTGGCATTGTTCATTCTTTCTAAGGAGAATCACCTTCTCAGGAAACATGCGAGACGAGTTTACTTGTCTTCCATATATTTCTTGGTGATTCGAGCCATATCAGCATACTATTATTTAAAAAGTAGCAAAGAAACACAGATCAGGTCCTTTCTAAAATGGAGCATCACAATTTTCCAGTTGTCTCTTTTCCCGCTGCCATTTGTGTCTTTGCTTTCTCCTCCCTCTCACATCTGAGATGGAAGAAGGACTATCTGGTTCTGTGATCCACGTTATTTATCTTGGTGTGCTCTGTGAAATCCTAGAACGATCAACAAAGTGCCAGAACATGGTCAGCTAGGGCCAGGCTGCTCATTACAGCACTTGAGCAAGTGGATCCTGTTGACTAATGGCTGATGGTGAAACCCACTCCAGGAAGGGAAACAAAGAACATTTGCAGGGAGGTAGCACATTACCCCTGGGAAATGAGTCATAGAAACTCAATTTCACTATCCTGGGGAAATGAGTCAAGGGAATTTTATTTAAGTATCTGCATTTAGCTCACTCGGCTCTTATTGAATTGGTGGGGTGGAAAGTGCCTGCCTACCAATTGCCAGGCACTGATTGTTTGCCAGGGGGTCAGATGAAGTCACCACAGCCCAATAAAGGAGAATAAGTATTTGAATGTTTTATTGACATGTAGTTATTTTATTTTTGCATTAAAATTTTTATAGTATGTGATTATATCTTAAGTTTTAATATAGTTGCAAAATTTACTACTTAACTTCAGAACAATTTTTTTCCACCCCTTAAAAAACTTCCTATTTTTCCTTTCTCTAGGACCTAGACAACCCCTTTCACCTTACAGTCACTTTGGACTTGCCCATTCCAAACACTTCATAAATGGAACCATCAATAAGTGGCCATTTGTGTCTGACTTCTTCAAGCTAGTGTGACATTTTCAAGTTGCATCTGCCTTTCAGCATGAATTGATACTTCATTCCTTTTTATTGCTGAATAACTCCATTGGGTGGACATACCACATTTTATATGTCTATTTATTGGTAAACAGACATTTGGGTTGTTTCCACTATTTGGCTCTTACAAATGATGTTGCTAAGAATATTTGTGCACAACTTTTTTTATAGACAAGTTTTTATTTCTCTTGTGCATATACCTACTAGTTGAATGACTGGGTCGTGTGGTACTCTTGTTTAACTTTTTGAGGAACTACCCAACTGTTCTCCAAAGCAGCTCATCATTCACATCCCCATCAGCAATGTGTTAGAATTCGTTTCTTCACATCCTCGATAACACTTGCTATTTCCATATTTCTGATGACACTCATCCTGATAGGTGCAAAGTGGTCTCTATTGTGGTTCTGATTGTATCTCCCTAATGACTAATGATGTTCAACACTTTGTCACAGGCTTATTGACCAATGAATACCATTTTTGGAGAAATGTCTTTTCAGGTTTTTTGCTCATTTTTTTTTTAGTTCTTAGTCTTTTTATTGTTTTAAGAATTGTTCCATTTAGTTAAATGTATAAAAGGAATATATTACACATGATGTTATCCCAATTTTGAAATACATGCCTAATCTATAAACACTCTTACAATATACAATATTCTTGTCTTGTAATTTGGATAATGTAGAAATTTATAATTAGGAAAATAGTCTCTGTTGACAGTTACCATACAAAAGGAAAACATAAGAAGTGCTCATAAGCTTTACCAACTCTTAAACAGAGTAAACAAAAAATCACATTAATTTAGATTTTATTACAGGAAAATAAATAATTTCTCAACAGCCATGATATCCAGTCATCTGTTAAGCTCTTTATTTATAAACTGGCCACATGATTTTTTCTAGTAATAAACAATTAGGTATCTAATAGCCATCAATAATTATTAATAAGTTCATATACTTAGAGCCACAAATGTGTTTAAAAAGAAATGAAAACTTTTTCTAAAGTGCTAAGACAAGTGTGGTGCATATTTATTACTTAATACACTGTAATGTCTCCTCTGGAATGTGACAATTTCATCTCTAAGGAGATTGAACATCTCTCTTTCATATGTGAGATATTGTCCAATCTTGGAGGCTTAGCAGAAACAGTTTCAAGGTTTTAAAATGGTACTTTTATTTTAATCAACTCAAATATATTTTTTATAATTAAGTCTATAAATAACTTTTAATTACCCCCAAACAGTTGAGTGTTTCTGCATCAAATGTACTCTCTAGGTCCTGTCTCCTAAGGAGGAGAGTTACCACAGGTGAGGTAGGGGTTGCCTGTGGGGCAATCAGGGAGATACATTTTAGAGTCTTATTGGGACACGAGAAGTGTCACCCCAAAAGATCTTTGTTGGGATACTGAGGATTGAACTGGGGGCATTTTACCATTGAGCTATATCCCCAGCCCTTATTACTTTTTTTTTTTTTAATATTTGAGATTGGGTCTCACTAAATTGCTTAGAATTTTCTTAAGTTGCTGAGGCTGTTCTGAAACTTAAACTTGCAATCCTCCTGCTTCAGCCTCCCAAGTCACTGGAATTACAGAATTAATTTATCCCAAGTCACTGAATTACCATACCAACTCCCACCACAAAGCAAACAGCAGTCACTAGGGCTGGGCTTTGGATCTGAATGAGGTACATACTCTTGGTAGTGGGCCTGAAGCTGGACAGCTCTCAGAGATCCCAACTGCCTGGGCCCTGGGAGATACAAGCTGGGAGGGGGAACATCTCATGAATTTCTTGCCCATTGTGGAGAGCCAGGACTAGAAAAGGAAGGTCAGAATAGGGTCCCCCAGAGTTTCTCCTGCCCATATCTGGGAGTATCCTGCATGTGGACCAGGATCCTTTGGAAACACAGTCAACCTGGGCCTTCTCCTGCCTACACCCCTGCAGCCCCTATGGCCATGCTGAGCTGCATTCTTTGGGAATTATGGTCACTTATGACCATCATGCTTTGTATCACTGGCCAGGATGAAGCTTCTCATGATATCCCCCATCCTTATCTCATCTCCTATTTATTATAAGCATACTCTCTTAGACCTAACCTCACCTACTTCCTTTTTTGTGAAATTTCTATTACTGACCTCTAGAACCTGCTTTTCAGTCTCAAGTCCCTTCAGAAGGGAACCTGACTCAGGACTTCAGGGATGGCTTGGCCTACATATCCATACCCCACCCCTTGTGCATGCCCATCCACTCTGCACCGTGCTGCTGGAATCCGATTCTCTGGAAGATAACCACCTTTTCTACTGCCTTCCCCAGTGGAAACTGATGACCCCCTCACACTGCATTTTCCCAGGATTGGGCTCTTTCTGGTCTCTACTGCCTCTGCCAGATTTTACTCCTTTTGTCCTTCTCATTTGCTAATCTCTGGTGGTAACTCTCCCAATTAACTGACAATTGTCACTGGCCCTCTTCAGACTGGTGAGTGGAGGATTCCCCATCTTCATGGGAAATTAGAAATCTGTCTTTTCTACACAATGTAATATTCTGTATTTGTATTGCATTTCCACTGTAAAACTGCTTCTGATATTTTTAGACTAGAAATTTTGGTCATGCTAATGTGTGCCTGTAATACCAGTACTCAAGCCAGTCTGGACAACTTAGCAAGATCCTGTCTCAAAATAAAAAATAAAAAAAAAGAATTAGGGATTTAGTTCAGTAGAACAGCATCCCAGGTTCAATCCCCAGTGAGAAAGAAAGAAAGAGAGAGAGAGAGAAAGGAAGGAAGGAAAGAAGGAAGGAAGAAGGAAGGAGGGAGGGGGAGAGAGGAAAGTAAAGAAAGGAAGGAAGGAAGAATGAGGAGGAAAGAGGAGAAGGAGGAGGAGAAGAAAGTAAAGAAACTTAGTTTAGGCTGCTATAACAACCGAAATCTATCTTTCAAAGTTTTGGAGGGTGGAAGTCTGAGCTCAAGGTGCCAGCTAGTCCAGGGCCTTAAGCAGAGTTTGAGGTTGCAGACTTCTCATTGTATCCTCATGTGACGGAAAGAAAGTGAGAGAACTCTCTGGGGCTCTTTATAAGGGCACTAATCCCACTCACCAGGGCTCCATCCTCATGACTTAATTACCAACCCATGGCCCCACCTCCTAAAAACCACCACATTGCAGGGGTCAGGATTTCAATATGTGAAGGCAGGTGGGAGCAGATTCAGTTACTGCAGAATCCTTCTGTGTTTTCCCTGAATCACCCCTAGTTTTCTTCACGTCTTTGATGTTATTGCCATCTCCATGTTCTCTCTGGGCTATACAAACAATCATTTCAGAGGGAAACAGAAATCATAATTCAGGACTTAGACATTTAAAATTTTTCCTTCTCTTTTACCATCTTCCTGTAAATGTATTAATAATATGCTTATGTCATACCTGTCTTTACAAAGGCCAATAATACACCCCCATTCTTAAGACTTTTCTTCTGCAGCAATTACACCAGCTCCTCTTTTTTAGGCTAAACTTCCTGAACTGGTCTACACTGTGCCTAGGGCCTCACCTGCTACTCTCGCCTGTCTCTACCCACTACAGTGGCTTCTGCTCTCATAGTGCCACTGAATGTGCTATTGCTAATGTTACTAAGAGCCTCTTCATTATTTGACCCAGTGCCTTTAAAAAATATTATTTGTAATTTTACTTTATTTACCTTGAAGGATTTGATAAAGTTGACTATGCTGTCTCTCAAAGTTCTCTTCCCTTCCAATCAGATTTTTTCCCAGCAACTCTCTGAACTTCGCAGGAAAGGTGGGATCCCTACCTGATTGCTTATTGCTTAAATATCAATGTTTTTCAAGGTTTTACCCTAGGTCTAACCATTTCACTTTATATACCTAATCCCTTGGGACTGAATGATAGTGTCACATGATGCAGAATGTTCACCAGTCTTTTCTCAAGCATTTAAAAGATGTTGGTCCAGTATCCTCTGGGTTCCATTGCTTCTGATAACAAATCTGAATTTTTTTTTGTATTGTGCATCATTTTCTCATTCGCTTTCAACATAGTTTTTCATTAACTTTGGTTTTCAGTAATTTGACTATGATAATACCTAGAAATTTTTTAAATAGACTTTATATTTTGGAGTTTTAGGTACACACACACACACACACACACACACACACACCAGGCAGAGGTAGAGATTTCCCATAGACACTGGACTCCTACATACATAAACCATCTTTTACTCAACATCCTCCACTTACATTGGTACATTTGTTACAATCAGACTGTACAACCTGCAGTGACACAGAATTATCAACCAAAGTCATGGTGAATATTAAATGTATAATTACATGTATCCACCATTGTAGTTTCATACAGAATGGTTTCACTTCTCTAAAAATCCTGCGTTCTTCCTTCTCCTCCCTTCCTGTCTTCTAACTCCTGAGAGCTACTGATCCTTTGGCTGTCTTCATAGTTTTGCCAAATGCTCTGTTTGAGATTTCTTGGGCTTTTGGACCCATATATCTATGGCTTTTTGGAAATTTTTAGTCATTATTTCTTGAAACATTTTTTTCTGCTCTATTCTTTCTTCCTTCTACTGAAACTTAATTATTCATTACTTTGATTTTCTGATATTGTCTTATGGATCACTCAGACTGTCTCTTTTCTTTTACATCATTTCTTATTTGTGGGTAATTTCTATTTGACTATCTTCAAAGTCACAGGCTCTTTGTCACCTCCAATCTATTATTAAATCCATCAATGCTTTTTTAAATTTCAGAGTTTACATTTTTGAACTAAGTCATTTCTATTTAGCTCTTTGATAGTCTGATTTTTTAAAAAAATTAAGGTTAATATTTTTCTTTACACACTTAAGCATAGCTATTTTAAAATCCTTGTATGTGTTATTCTGGGTTGGCCTTTTAAGTATGGGTCAAATTTTCCTATTTCTTCTTGTCTGTAAGAGGTTGGCAAATTATGACTTCTAATAAATGGTACATTTTTTAAAAAGTTCAATTAGAATACATCCATATCCATTCATTTATGTTATATATGATAAATTTTATGCTACAGTGGCAGAGGTGAATAGTTGTAACAGAGGCCATATGAACTTATACACCTAAAATATTTGCTACCTGGTCATTGAACAAAAAGTGTTCCTTAGAACATCTAGCAGTTTTTTATTAAATCTTGGATATTGTATTGATTTGCTGTATTCTATTATAGTCCTCTGGAAAGCATTCACCAATTGTTTTATCAAGCAATTAGCTTTGCTGGTCTCAAATCCAAATTCTACCATCCCTGAAATAAGCAGCGACACAAATCTGTTTTGTTCTTTCAGTGTTGGCTGGCTTGCTTAGTCTGCCTTGTTTGGATCAAGTTTGAACTTACATGGGGCCTGTGCTCAGTCATGAGTGATTGTTCTTTCACTTACCTATAAAATCTCATGCTGGCTCAGGTCACCATTATTTTTCACATAAGTTACTGTAATGACCTCATAACTTGTTCCCTGCCTTGTCTTATAATCCTTTATTAAGTCCATTCCTCACTTGGTCATACTTCAAGACTGTAAAAAATTATATTCAACTTCTTTAAAAAATCCTTCAATGTTTAAACATTCTTATTCATGCTGCCCTTAAACAAGTCGGGGCTCCCAAAATGGCATAGGAGGCCCTTCATGATCTGGTCTATTCAGCTTGATGACTCATCATTTTGCCTTGGTCTTCATTTTCCCCAAACTCTGAAATTCCTCTAAGACCTTCAGTTTCTGAAAGTCCTAGATTTTTGCACTAGGTACCTTAGTGCCTGCATTTCTCTTTACTCTGAACTAGATAATTCTTCCTCATCTTTCAAGTCTCAGCTGATTTTCTTTTTATAGAAAACCTTTCTCAGTGCTCTAGTTCAGGTTAGGTGTTTTTCCTATCTGTATTCAAAGCACCTGAGTCTCTATCAATCACAGTTCTATTTCATTAAGCACTGTGTCTACATCCCTCACCACACTGTTAACTTATTACCACACTATAATTCCAAGTTTCCCACTAGCTTTCTACACAGAGACTATATTTTATTTATCCTTTAACCCTAGTACTTAGTGTGATTCTTGGCTCATGATACACACTTAGTATTTGTGCAGATGAAGATAAAATTTTCAAAAGGTATGGAGTAATAACTTTTTATTTAAAGTGCCAACTCTTATTTTCCTATTATTTGAGCCACAAAAACACTAATTCATGCAAGTAGCATTTATTGAGTATTTAGCATATGTAGCCCAGTGGTAGTCATAGAAGTCCAGAGGTAACTAACACAGAGCTGCTGCTACAGAAGAGTTCACTATCTAGTGGGTAACCAAATGAACAAATGAATTATAAATATTATGCTAAATCAGAAGCATGCATAAAGTAATTAGAAATATAGTTGACAGTAATAAAATTATATTTGGAATGAGTATTGGGGGAATGAATAGTTTCCAGTATGAAAAAAATGTTGTACTGGGCTGGGGCTGTAGCTCAGCAGTAATGCACTTGCCTGGCATGTGTGAGGCACTGGGTTTGATTCTAAGCACTGCATATAAATAAATAAAATAAAGGTATATCAACAACTAAAAAAATATATAAAATATGTTGTACTTACATAAACAATTAAAAAACATGCTAAGGACAATAGACAAATCTAAAAAGAGAACCTAGAATAAAAGCCCAGGTCTGGCCCAGATTTGCCCACACTGACCTGTGTGGGACCCAGGCCCAGGGTAGGTCTGAGTTCGCCAACACCCCCCCACACACACCTGGGAGCCCAAGCCTAACCCACTTCCATCTTGGGACACTGCAGACATCGTCATAGCCTTCCTCAAGCAGTAGCCCCTACCTTTTTACAACAGACAAGGCCTAGGAACAGCTGCATCTCAGGGCAGGCATCCCAAAGAGAGCATGAGGCCCACCCTTTCAGCCCCATCTCTGTAAGACATTGCTTCTGTCTTGGGGCACCTCCACTATTATCTCGAGTTACCTCAGCTATTGCTGCCACCACCTTTAGATGCAGTAGCATCCATTGAGGGACACCAGCAGGGATCTGGAAGCCCAACATCAAGGTAAGGTACAGACAATCTGCACACGTACTACAAGAATATAGGAGAGAACCTGTAACATCTCAGATTCACACTGCAAGGAAGGAAGACACATAGACAACATGAAAAAACAAGGGAGGAAAGAGCCCCAAACAAACCAGGATACTACAATAACAGAACCCATGGACAGCGAAGTTGATGAAATGTCAGAGAAGGAGTTCAGAAGGTTCATAATTAAAATAATCTGTGAATTAAAGAATGACCTAAATGAGCAAACACAGGCAAAAATTGATCACTCCAACAAAGAAATAAGAAAGCAAATACAGGTAGAAAAGATTACTTCAAGTGATAGAGACTTTGAAAAAAAAACCAGAAATCCTTGAAATGAAGGATACAATAAATCAAATAAAAAACTCAATAGAAAGCATAATCAACAGACTAGATCACTTGGAAGAAAGAACGTCAGATAATGAAGACAAAGTATACAATCTGGAAAATAAATTTGATCACACAGTGAAGAAAGAAACTATGAACAGAACATCCAAGAATTATGGGATAGCATCAAAAGACCAAATCTAAGAGTTATTGGGATAGAGGAAGTCACAGAGTTTCAAACCAAAGGAATGCACAATCTCTTCATGTTTTCCAAGCATGAAGAACAAATTGGAAAACCAAATACAAGAGGCTTACAGGACACCAAATGTACAAAATTAAACAGATCTACACCAAGGCACATTATAATGAAAATGCCTACCATACAGAATAAGGATAGAACCTCAAAAGCCACAAGAGAGAGGAATCAGATCACATATAGGGGAAGACCAATTTGTATCTTAGCAGATTTTTCAACCCAGACCCTCAAAACCAGGAGATGGTGGGACAACATATACCACGCTCTGAAAGAAAAATATGCAGAAAAATTAAGCTTTATATCTGATGATAAAATAAAAACCATCCATGATAAACAAAAGTTAAAAGAATTTAAAACTAGAAAGCCTGCACTACAAAACATTCTCAGCAAAATATTCCAAGAAGAGGAAATGAAAAACAATAAAGAAAATCAGCAGAGGGAGGTATTACACTAAAGGAAAATCTAATCAGGGGAGAAACCAAGTCATATTACATACCAAAAATAAACAAAAATGGCTGGAAATACAAAGCATATCTCAATGATAACCCCGAATGTTAATGGCCTAAACTCACCAATTGAAAGACATAGACTAGCAGATTGGATCAAAATAAAAGACCCAACAATATGCTGCCTCCAAGAGACTCATCTCATAGGAAAAGACATCCACAGACTTTAGGTGAAAGGTTGGGAAAAATCATACCACTCACATAGACTGCAAAAGCAAGCAGGGGTTTCCATATGCCCTCATATCAAATAAAATAGACTTCAAGCCAAAGTTAATCAAAAGGGATAAAGAAGGATACTACATACTGCTCAAGGGAACCATACACCAACAAGACATAACAATTATAAATATATATGCCCCAAACAATGGAACATCTACATTCATCAAACTCTTCTCGAGTTCAAGAGTCAAACAGACCACAACACAATAATTTTGGGTGACTTTAACACACCACTTTCACCACTGGATAGATCTTCCAAACAAAAGCTGAACAAAAAAACCATAAAGAACTCAATAACACAATCAATAACTTAGACTTAATTGACATATATAGAATATTTCATCCTTCAACAAGCAAATACAACTTTCTTCTCAGCAGCACATGGATCCTTCTCTAAAATAGACCATATATTATGCCAAAAAGCAACTCTTGGCAAATATAAAAACGTAGATACACTACTCTACATTCTATAAGATCATAATGGAGTGAAATTAGAAATCAATGATAAAATAAGAAATAAAAGCTACTCCAACACCTATAGAATAAATAATATGTTACTGAATGAATAATGGGTTGCAAAAGACATCGAGGAGCAGATTAAAAAAAGTTTAAAGATGAATGAGAACACAGATACAACATATTGAAATCTCTGGGACACTATCAAGGCAGTTCTAAGAGGAAAGTTCATTGCATGGAGTTTATTCCTTAAAAAAAGAAAAAGTCAACAAATAAATGACTTAACATTACATCTCAAAGCCCTGAACAAATCTACACCAAAAGCAGAAGACAAGAAATAATTAAAATCAGAGCTGAAGTCAACGAAATTGAAACAAAAAAAAAAAATAATTGAAAAAACTGACAAAACAGAAAGTTGATTCATTGAAAAAATAAATAAAATTGACAGACCCTTAGCCATCTAATGAAGAGGAGAGAGAAAACTCAAATTCCTAACATACATGATGAAAAAGGAAATATCACAACACTAGAGAAATACAGAAGATAGTTAGAAATTATTTTGAAAACTTGATATTTTCTACTTTACTCCAATAAAGTAGAAAATATCAAAGGCATTGACAAATTTCTATTGCCCAAATTAAATCAGGATGATTGATATACACAATTTAAACAGATCAATTTCAAGCAATGAAATAGAAGACACCATCAGAAGCCTCCCAACCAAGAAAAGTCCAGGACAAGATGGATACACAGCTGAGTTCTACAAGACCTTTAAAGAAGAACTAAAAACAATACTCTTCAACTTATTTCAGTACATAGAAAAAAGAGGGAGCACTTCCAAACTCACTCTATGAAGCCAATATCACCCTGATTCCAAAACCAAGCAAAGACACATCAAAAAAAGAAAACTTCAGACTAATATTTCTAATGAACATAGATGCAAAAATTCTCAATAAAATTCTGGAAAATTGAATACAAAAACATACCAAAAAGACAGTACACCATGATCAAGTGGGGTTCATTCCAGGGATGCAAGGTTGGCTCAACATACGGAAATCAATAAATGTTAATTCATCACATAAATAGACTTAAAGAACCATATATCACCTTGATCGATGCAGAAAAAGCATTTGACAAAATACAGCACTCCTTCATGTTAAAAACACTAGAAAAACTAGGGATAACAGGAACATATCTCAATATTTTAAGAGCTGTCTATGCTAAGCTCCAGGCCAACATCATTCTAAATGGAAAAAAAATTGAAAGTATTCCCTCTAAAAACTGGAACAAGACAGGGATGCCCTCTTTCACCACTTATGTTTAACATAGTTCTTGAAACACTGGCAAGAGCAATTAGATGAAAGAAATTAAAGGGATTCGGATAGGTAAAGAAGAACTCAAATTAGTACTAATTGCTGAAGATATGATTCTATACTCAGAAGACCCCCAAAACTTCTAGAACTAGTAAATGAATTCAGAAAAGTAGCAGGATACAAAATCAACACCCATAAATCAAAGGCATTTCTGTATATCAGTGACAAATCCTCTGAAAGGGAAATGAGGAAAACTACCCCATTTACAATAGCATAAAAAAAAATAAAAACTTGAAAATCAGCTAAAGAGGTGAAAGACTACTACAATGAAAGCTACAGAATGCTAAAGAAATAAATTAAAGAAGACCTTAGAAGATGAAAAGATCTACCTTGTTCTTGGATAGGCAGAATTAATATTGTCAAAATGAACATGCTACCAAAAGCACTATACAGATTTAATTCAATTGCAATCAAAATCCCAATAACATTCCTCATAGGAATAGAAAAAGCAGCCATTCCTCTGGAAGTTCATCTGGAAAAATAAGAGACTCAGAATAGCTAAAACAACCCTTAGCAAGAAGACCTTAAACTATACTACAGAGCAACAGTAACAAAAATAGCATGGTATTGGCACCAAATAGACTTAAAGACCAATGGTACAGAATAGAGGACACAGAGACTAACCCCCATAATTACAGTAATCTTATATTTGACAAAGGCGCCAAAAATGTACATTGGAGAAGAGATAGCCTCTTCAACAAATGGTGCTGGGAAAATTATAAATACATATGCAACAAAATGAAATTAAACCCCTATCTCTCACCATGCACAAAACTCAACTCAAATGGATCAAGGACCTAGGAATTAAACCAGAGATACTGCATCTATAAGAAGAAAAAGTAGGCCCTAATCTTCATCATGTGGGATTAGGCCTCAACTTCCTCAATAAGACACCTATAGTGCAAAAATTAATATCAAGAATCAACAAATGGGATGGATTCAAACTAAAAAGCTTCTTCTCAGCAAAAGAAACAATCAGTGAGGTGAATAGAAAGCCTACTAACTGGGAACAAATTCTTACCACATGCACATCAGAGAAATAATCTCTAGAAAATATAAAGAACTCAAAAATCTTAACACCAAAAAATAAATAACCCAGTCAATAAATGGACTAAGGAACTGAACAGACACTTCTCAGAAGAGGATATACAATCAATCAACAAATATATGAAAAAATTTCCAACATCTCTAGCAATTAGAGAAACGCAAATCAAAAGTACTCTAAGATTTCATCTCACTCCAATCAGAATGGCAGCTATTAAGAATACAAACAATAAGTGGTGGTGAGAATGTGGGGGAAAAGGCACACTCATACATTACTAGTGGGACTGCAAAAACAGAATGGAGAAATCTTGGAGAACCAGGAATGGAACCACCATTTGACCCAGCTATCCCACTCCTCAGTCTATACTCAAAGGACTTAAGAAGAGCATACTATAGGGATACAGCCACATCAAATTTTATAGCAGCACAATTCACAATAGAGAAACTGTTGGACCAACCTAGATGCCCTTCAGTAGCTGAATGGGTAAAGAAAATGTGGTATATATACACAATGGAATATTATTCAGCAATAAGAGAATAAAATCATGGCATTTGCAGGTAAATGGATAAAGCTGAAGAAGATAATGCTAAGTGAAATTAGCCAATGCTGAATGATTTCTCTGATTTAAGGCTGCTGATCCATAATATGCTGGGGTGGGGGATGGGAAGTTTAAATGAACTCTAGATAGGGAAAAGGGGGAAAAGGGAAGGAAGAGGAAGGGAGGGGACATAGGGGTAGAAAAGATGTTGGAATGCGATGGTCATCATTACTCTAAGTACATGTAAGAAGACATGAAGGATGTGACTCTACTTTGTGTACAACCAGAAATATGAAAAAGTGTGCTTTATATGTGTAATATGAATTGTAATGCATTCTGTTGTCATATATAACAAATCAAAATTTTAAAAAATAAATTTAATAAATAAATATCATTAAAAAAAGAGAGAACCTAGAATAAGCAAATTAACATTTGGAAAAAAATAGCTCCTTTAGCAGTTTAATGACAATGAAACACTGTTTTTTGTTTATCATGCCCAAGATCAGTTAAACATCCTACACCAATAAGGATCAAAGGAAAATGAACATTCATATCTTAATGATAAAGTACATGGTCTTTGGTAATTTGGCCTTGAAAAGTTTAATTTCAATAAGTCTACACTAGAAATTTCTTTCCAAAAGCACCATACACACATATTTATGTATATTTATTAAAATATTATATACACTAACTCAAAACCAAAAAAACAGGACAATGTCTAGTAAATTATTAGGGATCTATATTACAGTACTATGACAACACTGAAAAACCTTGTTTTTCCAATATTTAACAACATAATTTGTGGGTAAAAAATATGACATAACAATATACAGTCATTTTAGGTTTTGATATATAAAATGTACACATATAAACTCACAAAATTGATTTTTTCTTTTTATGTTTATCTAATTATCTAGAGCAGGGGTCAGCAAAATTTTCTGTAAGGAAATATTGTTAGGTTCTATAGGGCATAGGTCTTTTGTCACAGCTATACAACTCTCATTGGCACTGGGCCAAAACAACAGAAAATAAGCAAAAATTGGGAGTGGTTAAATTCCAAGAAAGTTTTATTTACAAAAATAGGTGCATGGGGCTGGGGTTGTGACTCAGTGGTAGAATGTTTGCCTAGCACATGTGAGGTCCTGGGTTCGAGCCTCAGCACCACATATAAATAAAAATGAGAAAATCTAAAAAAAAAAAAAACAAAAAAAAAAAAAACAGGTGCAGAGTCTGATTTAGCCAACAGGTAATATGGCAGTTAACTGACCTGTATCTAGCATGGAAGTGTACTAATTTTACATAATTATTCTTTGTAACGCTTCTATAAGCTTAGGGAAAATTAAATGAAAATTTTAAATTATCTTCTCAGGTGTTATGTTACTCCTTTCAAATGCATCAGAACCTCCTTCAGGGCAGAATTTTATTCTTCTTCATATACCCTACCCACTTTATGAACTGATTTTTCAAAAATAAATGATTATTTTCTACTTACATTCTGAGGAACCTATTTTACACCCAGAATCAAGTCCTTGTAGCCCGAACTGACTTTATATAAGGATCCATATATAATTTTCTTGAGGATTTTCTAGAGCAATTAAATGGGCAACCCTCATCTGGCTATTCCTTATATAAACTTCCCACCAAACTGTTAAACTTTACTAGTGAATTTTAATCACCAAAGTTTCCTCACATACATGACTAAATTCTTCTAGATTAGCAAGGGCAGTCCCAGTGCTTCCCCAGGACCCAGGGTACATGGAGAGCATAGCATGTGTCTTTATGGGTTTGAGACTGATACCAGCATGTTCCTTTACTACTCTTTATAAAAATATATACTAGCAAAGGGGATCTTGTGAAAACAGAAGGGACATCAGTAGAATAGAAGTGGGGGATAAAGGGAAAGGAAGGAAAGGAGGGGGAGGAAAGAGAATGAAGGTAACTATTGAATGAAGTTTATCAAATTATGCTATGTGCATGAGTAAATATATTACAATGCATTCCACCTCTATATGTAACACACCAATCAAAAAGTAGAAGACCAAGAAAGTAGAGGAAGAAGGGGGGAGGGAGGAGCAAAAGGCAAGAGGAAGTACTTGGGATTGAAATGGAGAAAATTAATATGTTTATGAAAGTCAAAATGAATCCATTATATATAACAATAATCCTCTACACACACACAGATAGTAGGTAGCCATTTAATTATTTAAAGTTTTTGCACCTCTGATCAAGGGGACTAGTAAAGAAATTTATGCTCTGACCAAGGAGACACATGGAGTGCAGTCATTTAATATGACTTTGCACACTATTTCATCATGGGAAAGGAAACGTACAAATTATTAAATTTTAAAAAACAGACACAGTATTTGCATACATTGTATACAAGAAAAAAATTCTACAAAATGCACACACAGTTGGGAGTTGGGAAATAGTTGGGAAAGTAAATAAACACCAAAATGTTTACAATGGTGGCCTTAGGGTGTTGAGAATAACTACAATTTGGAGGTGAGTACTTCTTTTTTCTTCAATCAACATAATTTGCAAAAATACAAAGCAGAAGACCTATTAAGGTTCATAGGGGAAAGTGGTCTAAAAAAATGTCTCACACGTTGTCTCTTTTTAGCCAGTTTGCAGGACCTGGGTCATATCTCATGACTGCAGCACCCATGACAAGCACTGTGTTCCTCTATGGCTATGCTTTTAAACATATTGATCCAACGTAGACTTCAGATATACTTCTTCAGGTATCCCCAGCTGATTCTGTCATCTGCAGTTTCCTTCCGTTGTGTGAATGGCTTCATAGCAAGAGGGAGACCTGTGCTTTTCCAATTTCCCTCTTCCATAATATACACCCAAGGAAAATGCTGCTGCCTTAACAACTATCCCTGATTGCACGGCATTCTCACTTGTGCTTGAGGTTGACGCTGGAAAACAAAATATTCTGCATGGAATCCTGATTCCTGGAAACACATCTAAAACTGCAAACACTTGAAAAGAACTTTTGAGAATTCTGTTACAGAATTGCTTTGCTTTTGATGAGTTTTTTTTTTCCCCCATGAGTGTCCAATAACTTCATCATAAAAATTAACTTTAGTACTTCAAAAGATAGATTTAAAAAATGTATATAACAGATAGGACCTAAACCAGTGCTTCCTGGTCTTGAATTTGCATACAAATCACACAGGAATTATGTTAAAACGTAGGTTCCAATTTACTATCCCAAGATGGGGCCTGAGACTGTGCGTGGTTAAAAGCTCCCAGGTAAGCACATCCAGGCTGCAGGTCTTCCAACCACATTTTTATTACCAAATGACTGCAATCGCCTTCAAAGCCTTAAATAGAATATGTGTAGATAATTCCAATCTAATAATATTTTACATGAATTTCATTATTGACTTTTTTCCTCCCCAGTATAGGCTGGGGTGCTCCACAACTAAGTTCCACCTCCAGGCCTTTTTTATTTGGGTACAAGTTCTCACCAAATTGTTCAGGCTGGCCTTGAACTTGTGAAACTTGTGATCCTCCTGCCTCAGCCTCCCAAATCCAAAGGAATATAGGCATGTGCCACCTGTGCCTGGCCATATACACCCTAAACAAATACTCTTTAAGAAAACCATCCAACGTATTTTGAATGCTGCTTAGCCACCGATATTGCATACCCACAACATAGAAACTCCTTCCTCCTGCTTCCATCTACTTCTGCTCGCCCCATCCCTCAGACTCAAGTTCTACTACTCCTTTGTAAGTCTGCATGAGGTTGGATTGACATGTTTTCTACTCTCCTGGGGTTCTGTTTCTCTGCACTTGATTTACACTTACATATACATCTTACTTGCCTTATCTAGATTACTGGTCCCTTGAAGGCACTGTGATGGATTCTGAGCACGTGCTTCCAAATAAACTGGGTTCATGGCTCAGTTCTGCTACTTATATTTAATTGACAAAATATACTACCATTCCTAAGACTGTTTTGTCTGGGAAAATAGTAATCAACCATACCTACTATACATTATGCTAAGAATTATAGGAAATACTTAAGTCATCTTGCAAATGGGCACCATATTAAGTCCTACTAAATGAAGCTAATATGACAATGATATACAGCATTTAATGTGATTTTTTTCCTTGAACATCACTTAAAAAGTTAAAACTGTCCTTTTTAAAGTAATATTTCTAAATAGGAAAAGAACAACGTAAGTCTCTGAATGGCCACTAGGATTTTCAAGATTTTCTCATCTAAAATTCCCACAAATTAGAATGTTGAAAATCTTATCAGGAAGACCGGTATCATCTCTTCTCTATGAGAGCTCCCCAAACATATCTAGTAATTCAAGCTGAAACTGTACTGTCTTAAAAACCACATTATAACTTATGTATTCTAAATTTATATTCTGTGATAACTTTATGAGAATTTAGTATGAACTGGTATTGGAACATTTTAAATGATTAAAATTCTCCAAATGATTCAAAAAACTTTACATATTAATTTTTCTTTAAAATGTTTATAGACTTTAAAGGTCACTGAAGAAGAGAACTGAGTGAAAAACTGGTAAAAATAGTAACACAGATTCAAGGTACATCAAATTCCATGTGAAATATAAAACACCCATATCTAGACACACCAGAGTGAATTTAACACACTAAAGGATAGCCATTTCTGTATGGAGAAATGGCTATCCTTTAGGATGAAAAAGTAAGCTTGTAAACCTGAATAATAATCAGTCAACTAGAAGATTTTAACAAGTTATCCATTTTTGACAATAATAATGGAAGAAGGAGGAAACTTAGAAATAACTAGACTTTATTTATTCTCTATCATAAACTGTGATTTTTAAGATTTAAAATCTCCTCATTATAGATGACAATAATAGCAACAGAGAAGTCCTAGTTTATGACTCTATAATCCCAAAATATTCGATGAATAAAAATACAACCTGGGTGATTCAATTAATATTTTTAAATTAGCTTTAAAGACAATCCAGAAATGTGAAAATGCAACTAGGAAATACTGGAGATAATAAACTTTACCAGTAATCAAGAAAAGGAAAGAATATGCATCTGTAATCCTAGAGGCTTGGAGCACTGATATAGGCTTGATAGTTCAAAGCCAGCCCTGAAGCTAAGTTGCTAAGTTTCGAGACCCTGTCTCAAAATACATAAAAAATAAATAAAGGGCTGGAGATGTGGCTCAGTGGTTAAGAACCCCTGAGATCAATCTCAGTACCAAAAAAGGGAGAGATGAAGCATTTTTTCTTATCTCCTATATCTAAATTAGCAATCACTAAAAATTCACTCAAACAACTGGAGGGTGGGAGTAAAAAAAGTGATCCACATATCTTTTTGATGTTTGTAAAAATTAAATAATTCCTTTAAATAGTAACTGAGGATAAAGTTAATCTTTATAAGCCAATAGTGTGATTTATAAAATTTATTCTAAGACAGGTTCCAAATCAAACATTACATTATGATGTATTCAATTAACATTCTGAAAAATGACATATGACCATGAATGCTACACATAGTAATACAGAAAATGTCTGAAATGTTAATATGTACACAATTTGCTCATCAATTTCGTTTCTAAGAAAACAAGACCCTCAAACTATTTACAGGTAATATTTAAATCTTGAAAAGCTGGAAACAATCTCATTGTTCATCATGGGAATTATGAAACTCTGAATAGTGTACACCACTGAAAGAAAATGTGGATCTGTATCTGACAACAAAAGAAACCCATGATGTATTGAAGAAAAGTACAAAACAGTAAGCATGGTATACTCCCATACTACTTTTTCATCTACATGAAAGAAACAAAAAGTACTTAAAATATACACACACATGACCATGAATTCTTTATAAAAATATTTTCTGTATTTTCGGGTTCTTTGCATGAGTACGTATTTACACCATGAGAAAATAAATGTTCTCTGTTTGCAATAAAATTGTTGTGGGCAAGATGTAATGGCACATGCCTATAATCCCAGCAATTTGGGAGACTGAAGCAGGAAGATTACAAATTCAAGGTCAGCCTCAGGAACTTAGCAAGGCCCTGTTTCAAAATTAAAAATAGAAGGGTCTAGGGATGTGGCATAGTGATTAAGCATCCCTGGATTCAGTCCCTGGTACCAAACCAAACTAAACCAGAAAGAAAGTACAATTGTTTTGTGGGAATATTGGAGTATTAAACATTAATACTGCACAAGCAAAATTTCATGTGGACAAGAAGAAAATGTGATGGATGAAAACAAAGCTGGATCATTTATGGTAAGATGGTTGTGAACTTTGACTTCCAATGATATTTTTGCAACATCTGGGGTTTTAAAATTTATACTTTTACTTATTAAAACTGCTCAAACTAGAAGCTTCAAAGTAGGAACATAATACAGACAGGGTAAATTTTAAAGTTAGAATTCTACTTTTGCCATTAAATATATAGCTGTGCAATCCTGGCTAAATGAATACCTAAGTATCAGTTTTCTTGTGAGGAATATTGCTTTAAAGGGTTTCAGTGTCCACTGAAGATCAAATTATATGAGGTACATAGCATGACTAATATATGGTGGTCATACTAGTAGCTCAAACTGTACAAAGTTATACTGTTGTTTTTTATCTAAAAAAAAGCTAGTTTCTTGTGCTCAAACAAACACTTCTTATTCTGAAATGTTTCATGCCAACTCCCAAAGCTAATTACTAATTTAAATATGTATTCTAAATGGCTCACGAGAATCTTGTTTTAGCAGTTGGAAGAGATCTCATTTTAAACTTAGGGAACTGAAACCATCTAAATTCCAAAACACCAATTAATGGCAGAACTTGAACACAGAAAACTTTACTCCAGTTTTAAAGTTTCAAAGAGCCCCAATCCTTAGACTTAAAAAAAAAAAAAAAAAAAATCATTACAATGCCATTTACAGGGAAAAAAATAAAGGAGAAAAAGGATTTCAATCTTTATATATTGAGAGACATTTTAGTTCCTCAAGGGACGGGTTCATGTGGAGGTGGAAATACTCTAAGGAAACTAAATGTTCTTCTTGGTACTGGTCTTGGTTAATTGAAAAACAATTTAAAACAACAAAAAAGTACAAAATAATTGGGATAGATTTGTAACAAATAATAGTGGCAGGTGAAAACCTAGGGCAATTTAGTATTTACCTTTTCAATTTCTATAGATAAGACAGACAGGGAAAAAACCCCATTACAATGCTGTCATAAAACCAAACTACTCCAACATGTATCTCCAGAAAGGTGGTCATTGCTTAGGGAAAAAAACAAAACAACAACAACAAAAAAAAACCCCAAAACAGATTAATTTGCAATTAACAAATCAACAGATATATCCAGCTTCTTAAAAATGCAAATGTTTTGTAATCTAAAAAGCAGACAAAAGAGCAGCTATCAGAACAAAAAAAGTTATGATGGAAGAGAGGCATGAGCTGCTCTACAGAAATATATAATGTAAATGGCAAAAGAAAAGATTATTTTTCTAATATTCCAGCTGCCCTGCCACATGACAAAAAGGATATCCCAAATGGTACAAATTCAGAAGTCTTTATTTAAAAAAAAAAAAAAAATTTCCAACAGTATTTGACAACAAAAACTCAACCAAATTTATCTGCCACTCCACAGTATTTTAGAAATGAACACTGAAATCAGTTCATAAATTTTCATACAATACCTAAAACAATCTCCTGCACTGATGGGTCATCAAAATTCTCAGCATGTTAACATTTTCCAAGCATTCCTGTTGACTAGAGGGCCTCTTATTCTTTCCTTTGAATTTCTCAATAAGATTCCTTGCTCTCTGCTTTAGTCTTCAGGTGCAAAGTTACTTTTTAATCAGATATTAGAGCAAGTATTCATCATAAAAATTTTTCCATGTAAGCAAGTCCTGTGCTTAACTAAATGTAAATACATATTAAAATTTTTCTGAACGATGAGAAATAAAAATCAGAACTTTAAGGTCATTGCTCAAATCTTTACCAAAGCAAAGGAAACTAATTTTGAAAAAGATAATAAATAAAAAACGTGGTTGTGCCAAAATAGCCCTTGCCACAGTCTGTGTTTTCTCTCCTTTAAAAATAAGGTCTCTTGTAAGCTAACACAGATAAGGGAAGGTACAATAACAATAAATTATTAGAAAAAAAAAAAGTCCCAAAACACACCTAGAAACTGCAAGAGTCAGGTGGCAGCAATTGAAAAAACTAAGGTGCAAAATAGATGTGAACTTGTACAATCTTTCAATGAACTAACGGACTGACTTCACAATACAATTTAAATGCTAGGATTTCTCAACTATCTTAAGACAGTCCCAATTGAGGGATTTTTTTTTTTCCTTATATAGAATAATTTCTTAAATGGAAGCACAAGATCACACTTAAATGGCTGATAAGCCTCAAAACAAATTAACTTCTTTATCAATAGTTTCCAGGCAGGTAGAATAAAGAGTAATCTTCATATACTCATATGGATAGTTTCATTTTAACAATGTTTTTCATTTAAAAAAAAAGTCTATAAAAAAATGTTCTTTCAAAGGGACATCTAATGGAATCCTGAAGGCATTAAAACAATGAGTTAGAGATGGATCTACCAAACATGGACAGGCAACTAAGATGAAAAGAACTAAGTTCTATGAGAGGCAAACACAGAGAGAGAGAGAAAATACATAACATTTTGAAAGATGATACAAGATACATTATATTCCTCCAGAGTGTAGGAATAAAGTCACAGACAGAAATAACCTGGTTGTACTGCATAATTTTTAGAAATGAACACTGTTAGAAGCATGTATTAATTTAGAATATAAAAAAAATTTTTCAAAATCTTTAAAAAACCTGATTGTACCCAATGCATCCTAGGAAACACTGACTATGTTAAGGTTAGCCTGGAACCCTTTGCTGTCTTTAGTTAATAATCACAGTCAAAATTAGAAGGCTCCTTGGTGTTTGCTTACTCTGTCTGCCACTCTACTCAAGAACGAAGGGAAAATGCTGAGAATTTACAATTCAAATCTCACCTTTATTGCTTACTCTGTAACTTGGATAACAAATATACAAGATTTTAGAGAATCAATAAAATAATTAATTCATGGGTATTTAAATCAGCAATCAAAATGTTTTATCTAGAATTACTTTTTTTCTTTTTTTTTAAAAAAGACTGAATTACAATATTCTATTGTCGAGCACTGTGTGTTAGACAAGCATAGATTTCAAAAATACATTCAAATATATAATGAATTTTCACTGTTGGCATAAAATAAACAATGGATAGAGGTTACTGGGTATACATTCTTAGAAAAGTATTCAATGGAAAAGATCATCACAAATTAAAACTTAAACTAAATCTAAAACCAGAATAAAAGATGCCACAGGAAAAGCTACTTCCCACTTCTACTATCTATTCAGAATTGCCAACTCAAAGGCCTTGAAAAGCACCTGAGCTTGTAAGGAAAACGAGAGTGGTAGGCTAATGTCCTGCTAGTTGGATTCAAGAGTCAACTTTTTAAAACACTATGCCAGCCAAATAAAACAGCAGATAGAATTCAGAGTGTGGGCCATGAAAGTAAAACCCTACAAAGTAAAATGACTGGATTTTAATAATCTCCGGGTTTACAATACTTGAAGGTCTTAACAGATTAAATACCTCAGTGCCCATTATACTTCTAGAAATGAACTAGTGCTCAAATGCTTGTTGAATGAATAATATAAAACAAATGGCTTGTTTTCAAATACCTGATTAAATCATCAAAGGACCAATGAATTTAACAAATGAGTTGTGGAAATATATATCACTATGTTGGAGGTAGCCTGCAAAGCTTGGGAAATCTTCAGGGTTATTTTCTCTTCTAAACTGCATTTCATAAATCAAAGTGTTAGGTCAAATCAGTCATATTGAAAATATTTGCTATCACAAGTATCTGTAAACACCACAGACAAGGCCCTTTTTCCTTCCTAAGAAATGGTTGTTATTAACAGGTCATAACTTTCCTAGCCTTGTATTTTTATAGATGACTAGGGTAACTCCACATCATGTATGAGCACAAGAGTGAGAACCTAATAAAGTAAGTTATACTTTATGTATGTATATTCTGCTAAAACACATTCTATTGTCATCTATAAGAAATTAACTTTTTATAGACAAGTTAAATAAAAATAAATAAAATTTTAAAAAAAGGAAATGGTTGTTAAACACTCACTAGTATAACAATGGATTACATCATGGTCATATATTCACTTGTTCAAATTCAATCACATAAAAAACGACACTGTTTTAAAATATACAAAGAAAATTATTGGTGAATTCAATGATAGGATAATGTAATACAAATTTTAATATGTTTTTAAAAGCAAATTTTACAACTGTACAAGGCACAAACTGCATCAGTAAAGGTGGAACACATCACAAAACAAGAGTCACTGTGATACTTCAGATGTGTCTTCAGTTTAAAATACATTCCAATATTTACCCTAAAGTTTAAATAAAACTCTAGAGAATATAATTTCATCAAATTATGTAAGAAATTCAAGCTAAATAATCAAGTATTTTTGGTACATGATGTAGAAAGTAACTTTCTTGAAATTTCAAAAGATTATAGAAGAATCTACTCACACATAATTATGACAGCATTGTAATCCAACAAAAAGATATGTGCTCCCAAGAGCAAAAGCTGTCACTAGCTTAAGTTTTCTATGCCTTGTGGATCTACTTCAAGGATTCTATGATAGTATAAAAAAGTAATTAGTAAAATGCCTGACATAAAGGGCCAAATAAAGCCACACCCCATAATACAACCACTATTAAGTACTTTAAAATAGTTAAACAATGTTTGAAGTCTGCAATTTCAACTGGAATTTCAGTTTTTCCCACCAAGCAAACAAAAATCTTAGTGCAGGAAGAAGTTATGTTTAACACTATCACCAACCCCCATCCCCATGTACAAGTAAATACTGTTCAAAAAATGTACAAATTTAAAATATAGTGGGTTCTCAAAGTGTGATCCAGGGAAAGTCTCCCAAGACTCTATGAAAGCTGTACACGATCAAACTGTTCTCAAAATAATGCAAAGATATTATATTCCTCTTTGACACTTACGACTTCACAAGTGCATAATGTAGTTTTCCAGTGATCAGGTTATACAAATTAAAAAAAAAAAAAAAAGAAATGCAAAAGCAGTCTGAGAACTTGTTCCTATTAAGCCAGACATTAAAAGGATATGCAAAATGTAAAACAATGATCCTGTTTTTCAAAGTTTTGGTTTTTAAAGGTAATTCTTTTCATCAAAAAAATGTTTTCTATGTTAATAAGTAAGATTCTTATGGTAATATTTGTATGAATAAGCATGTTTTTAAGGTATCTCAGTATTATTTTTAATACAGTTAAATTCTGAAAGATATGTTTCACAGACAAAATCTCTTTGGGGATCTTCAAAACATTTAGATAATTATAATTATGGTTCTGAGACCAAAATGTTCCAGAACTGTAGATGGCAGTGGTAAAATGCAGCTAATTTTCCCTCTCCATCTTGCCAGTTGATAGGTACTATACCAAAGAGGATATAAGTCAGGAGCAAGGGATCTCCAGGTAAAGACTAATCCTTTCAAATATATAGAAGGAACTATTCTAAGGAATAATGCAATAACCTTAACTCCTTTTTTTAATATTTATTTTTTAGTTGTAGTTGGACACAATAGCTTTATTCTATTCATTTATTTTTATGTGGTGCTGGAGGATCAAACCCAGAGCCTTAGGCAAGCGCTCTACCGCTAAGCCACAACCCCAGCCCTTAACTTCTAATTTCACAAAAGTAGGGATAAAATATTCTTTATTTAAAAAAAAAACAATAAAATATGCTTTTAAATTATACAGAACAAGTTTTTGCCATCCTAAAAGAAATGACTAATGTCTTTCCTGAACAAAGAACAGGAAAGAAGGTATGATTCAACTGGTGAACCAGGACATTAGGTCTTTAGTGATATCACTTCCAAGGATTTTCATTTTAGTAGTCAAAGTAATTCTGACAGTCTATATAAAATCAGAAGCAAATCTGAATAGAAAAGTCAAATGAAGTTGACTTTAAAAATAATGAACAATAAAGATCATGAGAAAATCCATTTTTAAAGATGGATGTCTTCTGGATCTAACCTAATCCACCTTGACTTTATAAGCTCGCGCTGAAAATTCTTAAATTCCCATTTAATTACAAATTTCAAGATTTACCCAGAAAAAAATAGTCTTTATAAAATTATTTTGATAACAACTGTTTAATTATACTTCTTAGAAGGAAACCCTGGTACTTGGGTACTGGCCTACAATTATATAGCATAACTTTTGTACATATGAAATTGATTTGGACCCAATACAATCTAAAACAGAAATTCAAAACATTTCTTAAATTTTCCCTTCATGAAAAATGGGCTGAAGGATTCCACCCAAATGTAGAACTATTTAAAGACTATACCCACACATACCTGGACCAATGCAGCAATTATTTAATTCTAAGAGAAATAGGGCTCAGAAAAGGGAAAGAGATTTCCCAGTCTTCTTGCTTATCAAAACAGTTCAGATAAACTATCCTTTCAGTTAGGTGTGCACTGGACAGCAATAATCTAAAAAGTCCACAACACTATATAAAGATTTTAAAACACTAAGGTAACAACTCATGTATGTAGTCATCATTGCAAAAGGCTTTCAACATGAATAAAGTATTTGAGGAAACTGATGTTCACCTCTTAATACCAAACTTTTAAAATTTTTTTAATCGTTTTAAGATAAAACTTTTCATATATATTACATATCTATGTATGTAATTTCACCTTTTCTTGGTGACACAGCGTTATAACAACAGATAATTATTAGAAAGTGATATATTGATGTTCTCTAGGCTGGGCTGCCTGCCCCTCACTAAATGGTCCTGAACAGTGTATACTCTTCAGTTTCTTTACCTTCTTCCTTTCAAGCCATCACTTCTGAACTACACTACTAATATGCTATGAGCTAGGAAATCAAATAATCAAAATTATTAAAATCTCACACAAAAACAAATGCATAAGCTCTAACATATAGATTTTATGACTTAGATAAGTTGTTCAGACACATATTTTAAAAATTACTCCAAGTTTCTTGGTTGTGTTCCATTTTGATGAGACTGCCAGATTACTCTGGATGAATGAAGCATTACTATATATAAATATTAAAACAAGTTCATTTGAATATTAACAAAAAGATATAACTAAACTTAGTATCACTGCCTTTTTAAACAAAGTATTCCAAAACTTTAAGGTAACATTGGGTTCCAGCTTTCCCCCCCCCAAAATGAACATAAACATATGTCCTATCAATAATATCAATTTGTCCAGAAAAGGGGGTGGGGGAACAACTGAGGTGCAATCATGTCACAGTTAATGCATGTCTGCTTTCAATACATTCAAAGACAATTAAAATTAAAAAAAATCAATAGTTAAAATAGGCCTTTTGCAGTCTTGAGAAATTCAAAATCTTTTAAAAAATTTTGTAAATAACACATACATGCAAATTCTTTATATACAAATTTCACAAAATAAGGAAGTTGCAAAGAAAGTAGAAGTATTACGGTGAATCTGACAAGCTACATTTAAATGCTTTACCACTGACATATTCCTGAATATAGCAATCCTAGTAGTTTTAATAAATTTTCTACATGGCCTTTTTATAAAAAGTTAGTCACTAGAAGTCTTTAAGAATTCAAGATGTTCTCAATTCACTACTCATATTTAAGGCCACTTTGGTAAAGGCATTGCAGCAAGAACACAAAAACAATAGCATATTTTCTAATATTTATTTTTTCACCTGCAAACTGTAGCAAAACATGATCAGCTTTATTATGCAGACAGGTATCCCTCTACATTTTTAAAGAATTTAGGCATGTATAAATAGAAGAGCTCTTTAGAAAGGAAAAATTCAAGAACGAATAAAACCTTCCAATTTTGACTTTGTAACTTTCCAGTAGCAATGGTTAAAATGATTTAGGTCATTCATTCCAAGATATATGACAGCACCTTAAAAGTGGCTGATCTATTTCCCCGTAACATTTCTCACACAACAATGTGTTAAAGTTACAAATACTGATATGCACAAATAGCTAATTACTAAGAAAAATATGTACAGTACTGCAGCATAATGAATGTGGTATCTGCAATAACTTAATATTAGCCAATTTTTAATATACATGATACCGCTACCTTTTTCTGCCAATTCACAGGTTAAAAGTTGTTACTGGAGCCCTCTGTTTTGCACATATTACCTGGTGTTTAATACACAATGCAGGCTTTTTAAAGACTTCTCTTGTGTTTAAAGCTAAGATCAGTGAAACAAGACAACAGTGCAAGAGGCGGAGAGATGTAATGTGACCACATAAAAGTTCGTTCCAGTAAAGTGTCTATATAAGGCTATAAGAAAGGATTGGTTGATGAGCTTCCTGTTGGAAATTGTCCTGTTGGTGCACCAGTCTAAAGGGAAACACAAGACAAAACAGACAAAAGTGATGTGTGTGCAAAATATGAAAACATTAAATTCTACTTAATATTTATCTAGGTAATTTTATTTCTATTAGAATTATTATTATTTTCAATAACATTTATTATAATGGTTACTGGCAACAAACTATAATACTACTATTATTATGTATCCTAGACTGTGCTGTATCTTTCACAGCCATTATTTCAAACAATTCTTGTAAGATAATCTAAGAGGAGACTTGGTCCTTTAATAGAAGAACTTGTTTTTCAAACAAAAATCTCTTCCTTTTCATACTGATTCATTAAATCCTACAGCCTCTCCTAAAGTGTTATTTTGACAACAAAGCAGATTAAGTTTTATATTATAAAATTTATTTACTGTCAGTGCTTTGATTTACAACTAATTATTTTTAAAGGTCAGATAAAGAACATGCATAATTGACTCTTGTCTCAATTTGTACATCTTGTCATATCAGAACAAAAACAGCATGTATGTATATACACATCCTGTTTTTCCTTGAGGCATCAACTTATATAGTAGTTAAAATTGAATTTCACTTACCATAAAAGGATTACTAGATACTCCAGCAGCTGCAACTTGACCAAAAGCAGTTACCACTGGCTTTGTTTGTCCAAATGCTGCAAAACCTGCACCTTTTGAAAACAGAATCCTCAATTATAAGATAATCGGATGTTTATTAAGTCTCATATAATAACTTTCAGAGAAATTCTTACCAGAGGAGCAAAACTAAAAATAATCAAAGTTAAACTGTTATGTCTAACAGTTCTTTCAGAAGCTGGAGATAAACTTCCTATGACATGTCTTAAAATAAGTTCTCACAAAGCCCTTAAGAAATGAATATAGCATAATGGATCTTACTTTTATGTATAATAATAATACATCAATTAAAAATAAATTTAAAAAATAAATAAAGGGCAACCATTACAGGAGGAGGAGGAGCTCAGATGACTGGGAGAGGAGAAGGAAAGGTGAAATACTAGGATGAAATGAAGCAAATTATGTTATGTGCATGTATGATAGATCATAAGAATCCCACTATTATGCATAATTAAAATGCATATATGAAAATATAATTTAAAAAGCAAATGTGGTGTATATATATACAAATACTATAAAAAAGAAATGACTGATTCTAGCTTTACTTAACTGATAACTTGTGACTGGGAGGAGTTGTGTGGGTGGACAACACAACAATTTCTACATAAATCATAGTATTTATTTAGAAATACTTTATCATTTATGGCTCTTCCATAGACCATATTTTCAGACTTTTATCTAACTGGTGACTTAAAAAAAATGTGTTGTGATTCAAAAATAATCATTAAAAAAATCCCATGGATTTCATACTTCAGCAAATGTGAAAAATAGGTAAAACAAATTGTTGTATCTTCTCAAGTCTTCAATTTAGAAAATTGCTCTTATACACACACACACACACACCCCCCACACCCTTATACAAAAAAAGCACAAGGCAAAATTTTTGTGATGACAAAACAAACTAATACTAAAAGCCTATAGTTTCCTTTTCAAATCAAAAAACATACAAGATGAATTGAAAAGAAAAAAAAAAAGAAACTGGTTGACTTTGAGAAGGAAGGGGTATACTCTTTAGAAAGCTGTCATTTCAAAGTCCAAGCAAATTTTCCCAAAATCTGTAATCTGGGCGCAGTAACTCAAAAAATCATTGTTTTCTGAGATCAAAATCACTGGAGGCTTCTATTTTTGTGTAGTAAAAACTCAGCACATAACACTATAGCATTCTTTAGGTAAGTCTTTGTTCCAAACACCTTATATTATATTATAATATATAAAGGATATCTAAAGTGGACTTACTGCTATTCAAGTGTCAGTTCTTACCATTGGGTTGTTGAGAAAAAGCTGTTTGTTGAGGGAAAGCTGCTTGGGCTGGGAAGGCGGGCTGCTGAAAACTGCCACTAAAGCTGGTGGGAAGACTATAGGGAGCAGGAGTGCCAAATCCTGCAGGCATGCTCATGGATGCAGTGCCAAAGGTTGCCGCTGACAGAAAGAAAAAAAGGGATAATCAGTTACGCAAAAAAAAGGGGGGG
>NW_026000005.1:43403482-43418975 GCF_001458135.2 Marmota marmota marmota | reverse complement strand
GGGGGGGGGGGGACAGTATGCTTCTTATACTCAACATTGTACAATACACAACTTACGTTGAAAAATACTAAGACATATATTAGAGGCATCTGAAATTCCAACAAAGAAGTAATAAACCAGGAAATTTTGTTCTCCTGAAACCCATGACAAGAATGAAACTACTAAAGCTGTCATTTCAAAGTCCAAGCAAATTTCTCAAATATATAATGTGCTTTTTAAAGCACATTATAATGCAATTCACATGTATATGAGTATACATTTTTATTTTTAGGTTTGTTTTGCCATATACAATAATAACCAAAATTTTAATTTTATTCCCTAAGGTGTATGTCCCTGGAAAACCATTTTAAATTCTCAACAGAAGAGTTCACTAAAAATAATTGGACTTATAGGAGAAAGAGGATTAGAGGCAGACCAGTAAAATCTATTTAGATTTGTAACTAAGGGGGGGAAAAAAAAAAAAAACAGTTGAAAACCAAAAACACTACTACAGCCAGGTAGGTAGTACATGCCTATAATCCCAGTGGCTTCGGAGGCTAAGGCAGGAGGATTTTAAGTTCAAAGCCAGCCTCAGCAATTTAGCAAGACTATGTCTCAAAAAAAGGGCTGGGGGATGTGGCTCAGTGGTAAATCACCCTTGGCTTCAACCCCAGTACCAAAAACAAAAACAGCAACAACAAAACACTGACACAATTAAAAGGACATGTTCAATTCCTACTACATCAATTAAAATAAACCAAGAATTCCCATCCTTTTTGAAAGGTAAATAAAAATAACTTTAGAAGAGGACCGAGAAACATGGGGACTACTAAACAATAAAAATTAGAACAAAATGCAGAAAGATTGAAAAGGGCATTCTTAGAAGAGAAAGAATGTAGGGTAAGAAGGTAACAGTACTACTGTACTCCTCCTTGGATCTGTGTCCCACTGCTATAACGTAATAGCAAAACATTAACATGCTGGAGGAGACCTGGGTGTGAACTACCTACCATACTTCCTAATCATCATTTATAAATTAATTCACACAACAAAAACATATAGTAGCAGAACAGTGTTTTTTTATTGCTAGTAAATATTTAAATAGCACCTTTCCACCTATTGGTCCTAAGAAGGCACTCAGTAAAACAAGATATAATATTGATTTAAATAGACTTCTAGTAATAACATAATGAAATATTGTAAGCATGCTACTATCAAAATACCATAATAACACACTGAACTTCCTGATCTTAAAAAAATTAACATGATCACTGATTAAAATCACAAAAATTACTTAATACTAAAGGTATTCCATAAAATCTATATTTTCTTCTTAAAAAAGAAAAATAAAAAACAAGTTATAGATGTTGCCCAAAGTAATACAAGAGTTCTAGTGTTTATAACAATGCGATTTTGCTTAATAAATTAGTTCTAACTACACATCAAACTTTAAAAATTTAATTGTTACTGACATATAAAAAAGGGAAAATAGGCACTGGGAAGCAAGTGAAAGAATAAGCAGCACACTGAAAGGGAAACAGGAAGGTATTACAGACATTAATGCACTGACATAACTTCGACAAATCACTGTTTAAGAAAGCACTAAAAAGCAATACTGGGATACAGTTAAGCAAAACCAAACTCCATGGAATATGTTAAAATGGTTTGGTATATCAAAAAGGTATCACTTAAAGTACTATGAATCCAAACTTAAGAAAAAGAATCAAAAAAGCTACTAACATTCTACTGTGACCATGGAGGTAAGCAATAATGCTTTTCAGCATTAAAACATAAATCACTATGAAAAGATTTTCATATAACTTTAATACAACATGATCTCGATGCCACACATCCATGCCCACTCCATTTTAAAACATGGAAAAACTTAATTCCACATGCAAGGATCCAGAACGCTAGCAGAAGCTTCAACAAGCAGGTAGACAAATTGCCACACAAATCTAGATATTAGTTGTGGCCACCTACCAAAATGAGCGTGAGGAAACACTTGAGAATGCATTGCTCCAGAAAGGCCTTATGGAAAGCCATAAAGAGACCAATGTCAATTAAGTCGTGAACAACTACTGTTCAAATAAAGTAAATTTGTTTCATTAAATAATTCTCAAATTAGAATGTGCTGTTGCCAACTGGATAGCATAAAAATATATACATTAAAACACAATCACAAATGAGCATTTTTATTCCAAGTATATTCACAATACTATAATATTTATACCACGTGAAATAAAGAAAAATTTAAGAGAATAAATATCAAATGAAGAAACATTCATGAAATTCAATTTCTAAAAAAAAGCACTGACATTATTTTCAGGTGAAGATACAACTATATGTATAAAAAAAGATTTGTACACATCATGAGCTGCATCCAAAAATGCTATTTAGCATCTAAACCCCAAGTCTTAAGATAAAGCACCGGAACAATGCCAGATCATTTTATTTACAACTCAACTAGAAATACATAAAGATGACTCAAATTAACTAAGTATCATACAGGTAAAATTATTAAACATGGTTTACTAAAAAGGTGAGTGGGGACTTTCAGCTTAAAAATACAATCACCTTTAAGAGGAAGAAAAATGTATCTTGTGCATCTTACATACCTGGCACGTTTGAGGATAAAGAGGTTACATATAAAGATATGTAATTAACAGAAGACAAACAGGTTTTGCTGAACACTAAAACCTTTTTTCACTGTTGTTTAACAAAAAGGAAAGGGGCTATTTCTAAAATATATTTCTATGCATTTTAAAATACGATACTTTTAAGATTAGCATAAATTTGAGGAAACTGAATCAATGTTGGTTCTGCCATTGTCTAGGAGCACAATGTTACTTAATAGGTGGCATGAAGTGACCAAGCAGAACCTATGCATTTCACAAAGCTGTTAAGAAGATTAAATGTAACAATGAATCAAAGTGCTGTATATTAAACAGTCAACAAATGTATTTTTCTTCCTAAATTAGAAAAATACACACATAGAGCACACATACATACTGTGCTCTTAATTCAACCAAAGGTTAACTGAAGGAGTGTTCTGTGTTAAGTTTGGTCACTTGACATTTATCTCCTTTTTAGACCACTCTAAAGCTTTAAGAAGTCCTGGCATTTCCCATCTGTACTTAAGCATAGAATCCTTTTCCATGAAATACTGCTACAAGATTCAGTCAACAGTCACTGTTAAAATTAATAGTAACCACTATATTTCAGTATGGAACAAAGATGCCAATCCCTAAGCTTTGGAGTACCAAAAACGCTATAAATTTTTCTTAAATAACTTTCAAGATATAATTCACGTCATACAATTTATCCGTTGAAAGTACAGAATTCAATATTAATATATATACACAGATATTGTACAAACATCACCACAATCTAATTTTAGATTACTTTTTTATCCCCTCTAAAAGAAATTCTATATCCAAAGGCTACTATTTCCCATACTGCCCCATCATTACCACCATCTCAGCCTACTACAATCACTAATCAACTATGATAAATCAATCTATTTTCTGTCTCTGTAGATTTTATTGTTCTGGGCATTTTATACAAATAGAACAATAAATGAGTAGACTTTTGTAAGTAGCTAATGTTTTATTTAGAATAAAAATCTCAAGGTTCATCCATGTACATAATTACTTCATTACATATTATCATCAAAAAATATTCCACTATATGGCTATTCAGCATTTGGCTTCTTCAGTTGATGATATGTGGGTTAATATATAAAGGGTTGATGATATTTGTTTTCATTTGGGGGGCACTGTGAACAATATGGACATAAACACTTGTGTAAACAAGTTTTTTTGTGTGAATGTTTCCTTTCCTTGGGGGTATATTCCTAATAGGGGAACTACTACCTTTTTGAGCACAGATATACCATTTCATATTCCCACAAGCAATGTATGCAGTTTGGCATTTCTCTATATCTTCACTAATAATTATTATCAGAGACATCATAGGTGTGAAGTAGCAACTCACAGTAATTTCGATTTTCATTCCTCTACTGACTAATAGTATCTTTTCATGTGTTTACCAACTATATGCCCCCTTGGAGAAATGTCTATTCAAAATATCTTTTGTCAATTTTTAAATTGGGTTGTCATTTTATTATTGAGTTGTAAGAATTCTTCACATTTTATTAATAAGTCCATTGTGAGACATGTGACTTGACAATATTTTCTCCAGACTGCTATGAAGTTTAACTTTTTGTTGTGTTCATTTTTATATCTATCTATTTCCGTTTTAAAGTACCAACTGCAAATTATTAAATGTTTGAGATGTCCAAATATTAAGAGCAATTTGAGGAACATGGTGAGTATATCAGCTCCTCTATTACAAAAATGTCTTATACAACCTAATGGAACTCTCTACTTAGGTTTTCTTTCGTTTTTCTTCAATTACCCCCATTCCTTTTTTTTTTTTTTTTTTTAAATCTCATTTCCAGAGTGAGGTGGGCCTACTGAAACAAGTACATATGCTTATCAGTGTATGTTACAGAAACGCAAAATCTTACTGGAATGAAAAAAGTACTGGTTTACAAGTGTCCTGAATGTTAATATCAAGTTTAGCCATTACTTAATATTGAACCCTAAAGGCAAATTGGTTTCTACCTAGGTAATAAAATAAGGCTGTGGTGTCTGGATACTACCTATGGAATCTTTCAGCTCTACATTTCTATAAGTTTATCTCCCTGGAAAGAAAAAAATTCTTTAAAACAGAAAATAAAGTTCATTTTTTCAAAAGGACTTCTGAAAAAAAGGGCATAGTATAAGTGAGAGAAGTTGTAAGAGAATTGCCTAATAAATGACAATTATCTTAATTCTATTAATTGGATTTAAGGACTGAGGCTGGGAGAGGACTCTGCTAAATGTCACAGAATCCTAAAATTAAAAGAATACTTAAACCATGCAGGGTAATCTCCTAAAGAAGGTTCTTAAATAATATGTTAAAAGTTAAAGCTCCAAAGTCTTGAAAATCTAGGAAGTATACTGGTAAGACTTTTCAAATTTCACATGAAACTGTTCTGAATTGTCCTTTTTCAAAAGCTATCTCAATTTTGTTGATATAAAGTAGTGAAAATTCGTAGTCATAAGGACAGTCCATCAAATTTCTATTCATATTTTAGCTTCAATAGAAACATGCAACATTTGCTTTAATGCATTCAATAATAACCTAAAAAATATAACCAATGTGATAAATCCAAAAATGACTTATAATATAAAAATATTTTACCTCAAAATAAAAATTTATGGACATAGTATATTTACCATTCTAATAAACTATGCTCATATTAAAATTGATTTATCACCTATATATTTTATGATTTTATATCCTATGTAGAATCATAGTTTTTAAAAGACTTTCATGTTCTAAAACATAATAAGCGAAAGAGTTCTTAATTCTGAGGACAGAACTTAGAGGTACAATCAATGAAAAGAAAATACTAAAGTAAAATGCATTAAATATATAATCACACAGTGATTTACATCATTTGATTTTACACCAACACTGACAGAGAATACTGAACACATTTTTATAAATAAATACAGCAATAAGGATCAGATTATTTAGTGATTATAACCTCAGACAAGTTTTCAGTTTTCATTCCTCAGTTGCTAAAATGTGGAAATCTATAAACTCATCAATGGCACCTTGCAAACAACTTTAACAAATATTAATACATCTCCCTATCATCCTTATCCCATTCATTAATAAAATATAAAAAACATTCTTAGTATCACCTGGCAGATAAATACTAAATCAGGATTTGAACTCAAGCTGGCTATACCCATTTAATTTTTCTAAGCCTCAGTTTGCTCAATTCTTACACCAGGATTAAGACAGTTATTTGATGGGAGCTTCAACAATTAAATGAGACAATGTTTAAAAGCCTATTGTGTCACTGAAATATTTTACAAATTCCTTCCACTAATTCAAAATAATACAGCAAGAAACAGCAAGGTCATATACCAAATAAAAAAGAAATAATACAAATAGAAATTTAAAGCAATCATTGGTTAGGTATACTTAACAACCAAAAGCACAATAGAAATTTTAAATAATCATTGTATTAGATTGACCTAAATTTAAAAATAAACCATTTTTAAAAAATTAAATTTTATGTGGAATTCAAAGTTATTTTAAACAACTATTATGTTAAATACCAAAAATTCAAAACCAAAGATATTTATGCAAGATGAAAATAAGTTATCTACTACTAGCATCACAATTCTTAATCTTACCAATGACAAAGAGATTTAATAAAAATCACTAATTTTTTATAAGATTTAATCTAATTGCAATGTTGTAAGTACCTACTTACTCTCTCAAGATTTTATATCAACATTTGCTAAAATTGGAATCAAAACTTTGGTTCTAGAACTACACAAAATCAAAGTTCACAAAGTCTTCATTTAATGGATACCGTCATACCACCTGTACTTTCTGACATTCCAAGGTGATGGCAAAGAGCTCTGATGTACAGCATAATAAGACGAAACTCAAAGAAAAACAATATGAGAAAGATGTAACAAATCCCATTCATCTGATGTGGTCTCATGGGGAAAAACAAAATTCTCATAAAATGTTCTATTAAGACTGAATGACTCACAGCCAGAAATTCTAAATCCAAACCAACAAATGTTACTTAGTTCAATTCCAGACCAACAAAAATTACCGGGTTTAAGCTCCTCTTTGGTCATATATTAGCTATATGACTCTAAAGAAATCTCATTCCCATTTGATCTTCCCTACCTGAAAAATGAAAGGTTTGGCCAGAAAGGGAACACTACATCTTTTTTAAGGTTCTTCTCAACTGTTAAATTCCAAAATTGTGTAAATTTCTCACTAGCTTTTGTCTTTATGGACTAACTTTTCTTTCCAGTTTCAATTCACTTTAGTAAGAGACAGGCCCCATTTTGCGATGTTATTCACAAGGTCTTTGTGATAAATTACTTCCCCAGTGCTTATTGTTTCATACTCGAGTCTTTTTTTCCCCTTACCTGTTGCTCCTCTGGCATTTGTCTGAAATGGATTTGTAGAAGATGCCACAGAAGGACCAGCAGCAGCAACAAATGGATTTGTGGAAGGCGTAGCTTTAAAAAATTATAAAATATACTATAAAATCCTAATTTATTTTGTATTCAATATTTTAAATATTTATTCACTATATTTATAAAGATAGAAAACATAAGCTTTGTGATAATAAATCATTGCTTTGAGTGCCCCTTGGTACCCTTAAGAAAATGCTACACAATACATACTTAGGTTCTTTATAAAAACCAATCAATATATATCAGGAGTACATACCTCCAAATGGAGCAGGCACACTAGAAGAAGCAGGTTGGGTCTGTGCAGAAGCACCCACTGGCACTGTTCCAAAAACATTGCTGAAAACAAAAAGCAAAAGTAATGTGCCTGCAGGGTAGCCATAGAATATGGAAACAGATAACACTGAACATATCATGATATAGCAATTCTGAAACTTTTTGAGTCTCTCTCAAAATGTATTTACACTTTAAAATACATTATTATCCAAATAATCGACAAATATTTTATGTATATTACATTCATCAGTTTGTATCATAGAGAAAATAAACTTGAGAACTTTAGAAAAATATTCCTCAGGTTTAAAACTAATTTAAGCTATAACACAAATAATACTTTTGTAATAACTATTTTTAAAATAAAATGAACTTAATGAGAAGGTAGATTGTTTTATATTTCTGAATATCCCTTTAATGGTTGGCTTAATAGAGGACCAATATATTTTAAGAGCTTTAGTAGATAACTGTGGAAATCATATAGAAAACAACAGTGATAGTTTCTTAAAGATTAACTGAAATATGGAATTTGAAACCATATCAATGAACTTTCTACACTCCATTAAACTAATGTTCACTGGTCTATCCTGTACTTTAAATGAATCTTTTACCAATTTTATATCATATATTGGTCATTTGAAAAACACTTGTTTTGGCCAGTCACAGTGCTGCATGCCTATAATCCCAGGAGCTTGGGAGGCTGAGGCAGGACGATCGCAAGTTCAAAGCCAGCCTCAGCAACAGTGAAGTGCTAAGCAACTCAGTGAGACCCTGTCTCTAAAGGAAATACAAAATAGGGCTAGGGGTATGGCTCAGTGGTTGAGTGCCCCTAAGTTCAACCCCTAGTACCAAAACAAGAGGGAAAAAAAAGAAAGAACGAAAAATACTTGTTTTATCAGCTTATGACAATCTTCCAAATGTTGTCATATTTCTTCATACAAAATTTAAAAATCACATCAATATGGCTAACCATAACATCCAACAATTAATGAGAAGCTGTCAAGTCTATTAATTTTCCAAAGTCTTCTGATATTTGTGGAAAACATCAATTTCATCAGTGATTTTTTTTAGTGACAAACCCATTTTTTGGAATATGTCTGAAAAATACTCAAATCTGAATAGTAATGGTTAGCCTCTGAGTCAAAGAAAAATGGTGTTCTATAAAATAAGAGGCTACTTCTTTCCACAACTCAACCAACTCTACAAGTAATTTCTTGTTGACAACTTTTTTAAAAAATTGTTAATTTGTTGTTAATTGACAACCACATGCACCAGAATCACTTCATGTATACCTTATTTAACATAGAAAAATCAATAAGACATATTAAGGATAAAGATTTAATAACATTTAAAATGTTACCGCTTCATCAAGAATACTGATAAGAAAAAACTGATTAGGAATATTCACAAGTAAAACAATGTGTGGTGCTGAGAAACACAGAGACTACTGAATGACCACTATCTTAGTTTATGTTAAGACACCTACAGTTTCACTTGCCATTCCTTACTCCATCAATACAAATGTCAATTGGCAAAAAAGAAAACAAACTTTCAGAATTATTGTAGAAAGTTTTTTAACCTCAGTTTCCTCTGTAATAATTTTAGGTACCCCAAATATTCTATGGACTACTCTTTGTGCACCACCAATATACAGCAATATAATATTAATAAACCATTTGTACTGTATAACTCATCTAAGTTTCCTGAGTTTATGGTCACCTAGTTCATTATTAATATCTAATATGGACAATCTTAATACATATCCTAAATTTTTTTCCCATTTGGTGCATAAAAAATTCATTATCAAACAGTTCAAGGAGGTAGTGTTGGAATTCTGCAATTTCTCTCTAGAAAGGCTGTGAAAGGATAATAAGAGAAAAAAGCAGGTAACAATCCACAAGCATGGGAAGTAGAGATGATTAAAATTGTACAGGCAATTCTCTGGGGGTCTGTTTTCTTGACCCTAAAATGAACAGTTTTTAAAAATCTAATATTTTAAAATGAGTTAAACTTTCTACTATAAAGAATTTCTGTATATCAAACACACATAAAATTGGTAGATCTTTGAATTTATAAATACCAATATGACAATAAAATGTAATGCAAACTGTTCACACCAAAACACAAATTGATGTTGTGTTTTGGTGTGAATAGTTCTAAAAATTAAGACTACAATATAGTACTTTCACTGTTTAGTCTCTGATTAAAAACTGAACCTTATGAGTATGTAATTTGACTGCTAAATGGATTATATGATGAGTATAATCTGTATGTAACCATCCATTTAAAGATGTGTACTCTCCGAATTACATTTTAGCACTCAAGGATGAAAAGGAACAAAACTTCTGGTTCAATGAAGGAGAAAATTATGAAAATTACTCAAGGATTATATTCTAATTAACAAATTAAACAACTGCCTCAGATTTAAAAACTATTCAATCATTTTTATATGATACCCTCAGTTATTACTGAACTATATTATTCATAGTTGAAAAAAATTAAAAGATAAAACACAAAGCAAAAATATTAAGACAAAATACCTGCTAGCATTACTTGTGGAAGTATATGCATTACTGGAAGTGGCAGCAGAACTAAAAACACTGTCTAATTCTGCCAGGGCTGCATACTTGTCTGACGATGCACTTGAATGACTGGGAACTGAAACCACAGAACCAACAGGAGCTTTACCTGTGGTCCCAAAACCACTCCCTTGATCACCACCTGAGAATGAACAAAAAAAACACCACACTTTAAAATTATACTTTTACCTTATCAACTACATTTGCCGTGAAAAACTAATAAATTTAAAACTAACATGGTACTAAAACAATTAAATAAATAAATAAAATATATGAACAGGATTCTGGGGTCTTTCAGTCTAGTACCTACTCCACACAACGTTGGACCAGATTAGTTGTTATACATACCACTATAGACAGAATGCTATTTTTCTCTAGCATTATGTGTCTATATTATGCATAGAAAAGAAATTCTCAAGGAAATCCAGGACAGGTGGATCTCATTCAAGTGAATATATAAATTCATAAAGTGCTAGACCTGTGGTGGACAACCTATTACTAGTTATCATTTTCCCAAGGTTTTCCATGTTTAAAAAAAAAAAAGTAGGAAGCATTTATTAAGCACTTATTATGTGCTGGGTACTGCTCTGAATAACTTACATGCAGTAATACACAGAACACAATCTCATGAGTTTAATGCTATTATCACTCTCACCTTGGAGATGAGAAAAAAAAAAAAAAAAAGAGAGAGACCCAGAGATCAGAAAGTGGAAACCAGTCTAGCTCCAGACTCCTACTGTTCGCCATTGCACTACGTACTTTTAGATGTAAAATAATGACCTTAAGATGAAAACATGGAATGGAAATATGTTGCTTTTTATATAGATTTTTAAAATACCAAATAATAGCAGGAAATAGTTCAAAATACAGAAACCACCAAATAACCCTTTAGGCAGCTCTCTTAGTAAAATTTATTGGCTCCTTATTGCAACAGAGTAATAAAGCTTGCTTTCTAGGATAAAATAAAAATTTTCAATTATTTTCTTTTAAAAGTGTAAGTTCATAAATTAATTTCTAAGCCTTCAATTTTGTAGTTGATAATTCAGATCCAAAACCTCAAAGTGAAAATTCCGTTCAAAATAGTGTGGACAATATATCTATACAAATGGGAAAAATATTTTAATAAATATAACCAAATTTTGAGTACTGTTTGATATACAAATTTGTGTTTATTTTGTTTAAAGCTTGATACCTAGGGGTTGGAAATGCAGCTCAGGGTAGAATGCTTGCCTAGCATACCCAAGGCCGTGGATTCAATCCCCAGCACCACCACAAAAGAAAAAAAGCTCGGTACCTTGCCCAGCACTGAAGATATTATCTAAATTAGCAAGTGCTGCATATTTGTCTGCTGTCTGTAAACCAGCTTTGTTTGCTGAAACTTTACTAATAGCTGATGCTGTCTGATGACTCTGGGAAGCATTGAAGGTTCCAAAATCAGCACTGGAGGATTTGGGGAAGTTATCAAAATGAGCAAAATTAGCATTTACTGATCCAGCACTTCCACCTGTAACAAAATAAACAGAACACTTGAAATTTCTACACTTTTTTCCCAGTACTCTTTGGTAGATAATTTGATCATTTCTTCCTAAATTATCTTATAAAGATTATACAGGACATTCTTATAACAAGGTACATGATATTATGATCCCATACATTCTTGAAATCATGTATATAATCATGTATGACCTTATAATCATGTACATTCTTAAAATCAGTGGCTGGTGAATCATCTTAATCATCTACATGTGCCTTTTTATAATTTATGCAACTAGAATCCAAAGGACCTGGAGGGAAGACTATTGGGGTGGGGTGGGGGGCTAGGGTTAACTGGTTAAAACTCAGTTACTTCACTGAACATCCAGCTATATGCCATGATCTTTGACTAGTTCTCCTTCAACAGACTATACCAATAAGATGCAAAATATCTTACTTGGAGGGTTCAAGCTTTTGAAGCTCTATGGCAACACAGTTTAAACAAATCCCAGGGATAGAAGCTAACAATATTTAAATCTATTATTTTGATCAAGAACTTTTTAAAAAGACAGCCATTGATCTTTACATTTAATTTCATTTTAAGAGCTATTATTTAATTTTACATAGTAATTTAATGTGCATTCAATATCATGATGCTCACAGTAAACCCATATAGTTATACATAATAATTATACTGTACTTTTTGATAGAAAAATGTTTTAATCAACAAGTTTACACATTGACACAGCTAAACTAGAATGCCTCTATTTTAGAACTTTCCTCAAGTACTGACAAAATAGTCAGTATATTTCATACCATGCTTTTGATCCTATACTTTTGATATATCGTTCTTCATTCCTAAACCATACTTTCCGTAATCAAAATGGCATATACATATGGTTATGTATTAAGGTGACAGCCAAGTACACTTAGAGATACTTTTAAAACAGACTGAAGGTGCTTCTATGTGAAAACCATGAACACTTTCATTAGTCAGTTCTTTAGACATTCTAAAACAAATAATATACTAATAAAAAATTTTCAGAAATTAAACTGTGGTTGTTATAATTGAAGCTAACAAAAGTGTGCTTTATTTAAAAGATAGTGAGCTGTTACAAGGAAATGGCAAAACAAATGCTAAACTTCTAAAATTTTTATGAAAAATTTTATTTCAAAACTACCAATTAAGTTTGATTAAATATAGCTGTGTAAAAAAAAACTGAGCTCAATAGTAGAGGAGAGTAAAAGTATAAATTTATAAAGGATTAGAATTACAAAATGATTAATAATCTACATTTGAAAACACCCATGAGATATAGCACAAAACATACAAATCAGTTTTAAAAAAAAAAAAAAAGAAGAAGCCTACTGGACAACAGAACTTACTGTGGGTAGCCTGGAGAGGAAAAGCTGAAGTAAATTCACCAAAACTGCAGCTAGATGAAAGCATTCTAAATGCTGGACAGCCAGAAATTATATAAATGATGACAGTTAAAGAAAAAAAAAAAAGAAAATTGAAAGAAAAGGCTTTAAGACAATACATACAGATTAAAAAGTTGAAAGAAAAGCAATCAGCCAAATATCTAAACAATGATTTAATGACTGCAAATGGTACAGTTTATGGGAGAATATTAAATGTTTAAAGACCAATTCCTGCACAGAAAACAATTTCTATGTTTGATTAAAGTGATTATTATTAATCTATAATAACTAACATTTAGAATTTTTTCTCAAGCTTGTTGCTCTTGAAGTTACTTCCACTTTTAGTTCTATGGAAGCAATTAGCTTCCCTTATTCAGACATAAAATGATGACCTAAATCAATGTGCTCCATGAACCTAAAACACTTTAATGTCCCTTTGCATGGGAAATTTAAGCAAGATTCATGTGCAGGAAAAGGAAGAGAATGAATGCAGTGAATTAGACAATATACTAAAAGAGTTCAGAAAAGCAAAAAGAACAGAAAAAATAAAAGATTGCAGATTTCCCCAGAGCTTTGTAAGACAGAACTACTTTAAAGTCAGGTAATCAATAGAATTTAATTTTTAAAACTATACCTACAGAGTTTTATTGTTGTTGTTGTTGTGGTTTTAAAAGTAAACATTTAAGCATAATTCTGGAGAAGCTCTACCTGTAGTTTGGGGTTGGAAAGGAGAGTGACTTGCTGTGGGGAAACCTCCAAAATTACTCGAACCACTAGACTGTCCAAATGTATCAAAGTTTGCAAAATCTGCATTTGCAGAATTCTGAGCTGTAAATGGCAAGGAACAACATACGTTAATGAATATGAAAAGTACAAATGAAAATTCATGACAAATGAATTTAAGAATTTTATGAAAAGTGTCAAGGCATCAAAACTCACATTAAAGAGAATTCATTTAGAAATCAGACTTACAAGAATTTAACCTAAAAAAATTCAGTCCTACAAGAATTTAACCCAAATATAACTATTTACTAACGGGTATCCAGAAATTTCCAAAAATATTGTGTGAAAAGATAATCTGTACACAATACCCTTTGAATAGCCTCAGGAACAGTGCTAAAAAAGTGAATCTATTAACAAAGGAAAATGAATTCAGAACATTAAATATATGAGTTACAGAAAAACAAACAAGAATGTGGGGAACATTTTGGAAATTTCACTGATTTAAAGAGATAATAATAACTTATGTGAATCTGAAGAATAATCTAAATATCTAAAATAATGATACAGATAGTTTAATTACATTAGTAAAATATTCTTTTGGAGTTCCTTTAAAGTTTTCAATTATGTGGTACCAAGGGCATAGGAATATGAAAAGAATTTTTTGAATGTATAAGAACATGACCACCAAATAAAAAGAATATATTCACACTATATCAGAAGGCTGCTATTTCAAATTCATGTGATAATTTAAGAAACAAAGTTATATAGGAATTATAACTGTACATCACATTCAGTAAAAAAAAAAAGAAAAGAAAAGAAAATCAAGATGCATTTCTCATCTTAGATGGTCCTCGACACAGGAGAAAATGTCCAGACTTTTCTAAATCTAAATATGTAAATAAATAATTCGAAAGTTTTTTTTTTTTTTTTGAAAGGCCAAAAGAGATGCTAAGTAAGAATTTTCTAAGAAGATATGATGCGAATAAGAAACGCCTGGGACATAGGAAAGGGAATGCTCAGTGGCAAGAATGAAAAGCATGTCTGAAGGATGGAAAAAGGATAAACATCATTAGTACAGTAAAAGGTTACAGGCAATTCAACTTTTAGAAAATTTCTGTAAAGAAATAACCTTGCAAGTGAGTATAGCTGTATCTAAAAGCTCCACGAATTATGTTTTCAATAATAAAAAAATCAGAAACACAAATGACCACCAAAAAGGGATCACCTAAATATATTATGAAACATCATAAGGCAGACTACAATGCAGCCATTAAAACTCATATAAAAAATATTTAATCCTGAACAAAAATGTTTATATGAAGGAAAATAAATTAATAAATTCCAGACATTTTTAACTGCCAATTTTGTTCAACTAAACATGGTATTATATTCATAATAAATATTTGTGTTTTAATTAACCCTAAGCAGTGGGATTTCAGATCAATATCATTTTCTTCTTTTATGTATGCCTGAGTTTGTAGAGCTTTTACATGTATTCTACTGTAAACAAACCAAAAAAGTTACTAAAAAAAAAAAAAAACTTCTTCCACCAACAAAGCAACTTACTACACATATTTCTTCCTATTCTAGGAAGAAAATCCAAAAAGCTTAATAGTATTTTGTTTTGTATATGTCTGCATGGGTATAAAGTAGGGGAAAAAAATGTACCTAACACCTTATACCAGATACCTGTACCATCTCTTCTTCTGTTCTGAAATACACTTACATTTCTCAACTTAGTGAGACCCTGTCTCAAAACAAAAATGTTTTAAAAGGCTGAGGATATGTCAGTGGTTAAGCACCCCAGGGTGCTTTGAACTCCTGGGTTCAATCCCTGGTACAAAAAAAAAAAAAAAAAAAGGGCAAGGATAGATCATTCCATATATATGTATGTGTACACACACACACTTTTGTACCAGGGATTAAACCCGGAGGCACTTAACCAATGAACCACATCCCCCAGCCCCTTTTATTTTT
>NW_026000005.1:43308011-43402516 GCF_001458135.2 Marmota marmota marmota | reverse complement strand
GTGTGTGGGGGGGGGGGTTGATTTGAGTAGGCATTTTTGATAAGTAAGAACTTCAGTCTGAAAAAGGACTACTTCTTTAAGCAACACATCCCAGCTACTTGGTTACTGAAGTATTTCCTCATATTCATCTATCATTTCCACCATATATAAGAAAGAAAGAAAGAATAATTAAAAATCTATCACCATCTATGGATCTTGTAAAAATAGGTTTCTTTCTTCTTTAATTTCATATTCTACAACTATTTCTATTTTTTTCAAAGAACATTTTAAGGGAGTTATTAAAGTATGAGTACAGTTATGGTACAAATTAGTCTGTACAGATAACAAACAAACAAATAAAAAAAGTGTAACAATAATCCCTGATCTGTAAATGCTCAAAATGCATAAAAAAGGAAACATGAAATAAACTGAAATATTTTTACTATGCTCATAAAATTATGAAATATATATTTTAGAAAAATTAAGTCTTAAATTTTTCGTATCTATAGTTATAGAAATCAGCTTTTGGCAGTAACTTACCCACACATTTGAAAATAATATAAAGCAAAGTTTTGAATTAGTAAATAAAACCATTAAATGGCTAAATTAATTCCTAAATTAGTATTTAGTACATTTGAATTGATGCTTCTTTAATCATTCATAAATGGAGATGGGTATATCTTCTGTAATACACTTCAATGCTTACTAGCATCCAAAATAGATTCCATGTATATTTTCAATAGAAATGTAATGTTTCTAATATAAATCCAATACAATAAATAATGAATAGATAAATTTAGGCTTATCATTATTTGGCATAATTGACCCAAGTATTAATGAGCAGTTAATAGTATAAAAAAAGAGACTGCAAAATTATGTGCCTCTTAAATTCCAAATAGTCAGTCCCCTAGTTATTCCTCCCATAAAGAATCTGGAACTCCCTAGCAACCCAACACACACACACACCTGTAACTGACCAATCTCTAGATCCAACTACAACCTACAAGAAATATATAGAAAAAAGTAGCTTGTTTAACAGCTCCACAATGGTACAATCAACAAATTTAGACCACGGCAAACTCTACAGGACAAATAAGCTCCTATCTTTTAACAATTTATATAAGAGGAAAAAATGATGGAAAAAGAACCTATAGATTAAAATACCTAAGAGACTTACTTCACAACTACAATGTCTACACCTTATTTGAAACCTTATTCAAACAAATTTTAGGTACATATTTATATGATCACATGTGTGTATATATGCATGTGTGTCAGAGTATATACGTGTGTGTGTGTGTGTGTGTGTGTGTATATATATATATATATATATACACACTCATAATACACAAAAAATTAGAACTGAAATAAAAATTTGAATGAATTATTACTATTATTATTTAAACAATTTATAACCATATTGAGGTTTAACAAATAAAAGTCCTGTTTAACAGACATAAAATACTTAATCTCTTTTGTGTTTAAAAGTACCACTGTTACATAGTTATATATATTTAAGGGTAATCAAATACCCTCAACTAAACTGATGCTTAATGAAGAATGAATGCTGAGGCACGTACAGTGGTGCACACTTGTAATGTGAGCAGCTTGGGAGGCTGAGGCAGGAGGATGGAAAGTTCAAAGCCAGCCTCAGCAAAAGAGAGGTGCTAAGCAACTCAGTGAGACCCTGTCTCTAAATGAAATATAAAATAGGGCTGGGGAAGTTGCTCAGTGATTGAATGTTTCTTGGTGTTCTATACATATACCATCCAAAAGCTATTGAAAAAAGACATACCTGCATGACTGTTGAAATGTGCAAAGTTAGCAAAATTGGCTGTGGCTGTTGACTGAGGAGCTGGAGCAGCAAAAATGTCTGAGCCAAGATCACTCAAAAGATCAAACTGCTTCTTTTCTTGCTGTTGTCCTTGAGAGCGACCAACGACTGGGGACTAAAAACCACATGTCAACTATAAAGATTTTTCAGTAAGAGCTGCTGAATTTTTATACAAAACTATCTCTAATTCATGAAGTATTTATATGCAGGAAGAGTTACAGTATACTGACTTAATTCCTTTGTTCATATTTTTCACCCAGACCTTTTGTGAAAACAAAGCAATTTATCCAAAAGCCCTAGAATGCACTATAAAAATGGTAGAATGTAATCTACAGTACTATACTTCAGAACCGCTGTATAGGATTAAAGTTGCAATGCCACGCAGAACAAGATCTGTCACAACTCCATCTAGTACAACAAAGTACTAACCTCAGAAATCAATTTATGAAGACTGTACTCTTCATATTTTCAGAATAAGTTATAAGGGAAAGCCATCCGAGTTTCAATGATAAACATGCCACACAATCACACATTTGGGAAAATCTTATTATATCCCGTTAAAGTACATCACAGAAGCTATCCTGCTCTGTCACTACAGATTCAGGTTTCACTAATTGTTTATCAAGACAGATAGCTTTAGCAACTTTCCTGTACACCTCCATAAACTGTAGAGAAGTTAAAGCAATCAAAAACAGAACAAAACCACATTCCTATCACTTACCCAATAATCAATTAATGTATTACAAACCATGAGGACATATGTTATATTGCTGTCTTAGATTCTCAAATTAAAAAAAAAAAATTCTCAAATTCTTGGGCTGGGGATATGGCTCAGTGGTAAAAGTGGTTGTCCAACACCACAAAACAACAAGACAGACACACACACACACACACCCTCTCAAATTCTTGATATTCAATTCTCCTTAAGTGGAAGTCCTTACAAAGACTTTTAAAAGACTACTCACCTGAGTAGGTGTGCCCTTATTTAAGTGCAGTGCTGGTGCAGAATCTCCTAAAAGAGATTTCAGTGGTTTGACCTCAGGTGTGCTGCTTGTGCTACTGGCAGAGGAACCTGAAATAGATGCATGAACTGATGCCACCACTTTGGCTTGTTCTGGTGGGACATACCTAAAACGTGAAAATTAGAATAGGTAGTTAATTTTTAAAGCATAGGAATCCTACACTAAAAGATAAGCTCAATTCTAATTTTGTACAAAACTGTTTCCACATTAATCTTATCTGAAAAATCTCACTTAAAATTGATAGCTTAAGACTACACTTAATTGGAACACCAGAGAATGTAATAGATGAACCAAAAAACTTTTTTCAATTATTTACCAATGGCTTTTATAAAAAATTATATATTTATTATTTTTATAAATACAATATACCAACTGTTTTTTAAAACAGAAGATGAATAGTTAATACTGTAATTTTCTGTTATGTTATACATGTATCAGTAGCTTATTATTTTTATTGCAATATAATTTGATTATTTAGCTCTTTTTAATTTATTTATATTGGTGCATAATTATAAATAGTGAAATTCATTAAATCATATTTGTACAGGCATATAATTTCATAAATTTCATTCCCCTGTACCTTCCCTTTCCATCTTTTCCTCCCTCTCCCTGATCCACTTGCTCTACTCTACTGACCTTTTATTATTATTACTGTAATTAGTGCATTATCAGTGTGTGTGTGTGTGTGTGTATACACACATACACCCATACACCACATATACATACATACACACATATACACACATACATACATACATGTGTATGAGAATTCATTGTAGTATATTTTTACACAGACATAGAATGTACTTTAATTTTTAAAAACAAAAATATATTAAGATCATAAACATTTGGAGATGTAAAAGAAGGTAAAGAAACATTTATTATATTACAGTTAATAGTCTTAAAATATAAGGAATTATTATAAATCTATAATAAGATCATTTAAATTCATTTTGAAATGGACCAAACCAATTCACAAAAGGAGACACAGATATGAAAACTTATAAAGGAAAAAAAATGTACAATTAAGCTATCTCCCATCCACATGTGAACTTCATGCTGTCTACTGAAACACATTCACACATATGCTCTGTGCCCCAGAAGTACCCATTCCAGAAACTTATCCTTAGCAATCAACTTGGTAAGTGCATATTGGTACATGAACATGCATGTTACCACAGCAATTTAAATAATTTTTTAAAAATTGGAGACAAACTGTACATCCATCACGAAAAAAAAATACTTAAAGGGATTATGCTAAAATTTATAATAATATTATGGAGCTACTCTGCTTGACATGGAAAGATTCCCATAAGATGTCGTAAGTGTTTCAGGTTTGACCCCATCATGGCAGGATTCATGGGAGGAGGGCAATGAAGGGAGGAAAAAAGCAGTAAGGATAGAATGCCCCAAAGTTGGCAATGCTAATCTCTAGACGTAGCATTATTGAAATCTTCTGTTCTCTGTAATTATAGGTCTACCCTACTCTCCATCCCATCCCCCATAATAAACAGTTGGACAAGTATAAGAACATAGTATTGTTAAGAGCACCTATTCCAGTGACAAGATCCCAGCTTCACCACTTAATGGCTGTGAAAACTTGGGGCAAACTTCAACCCTGTTCTTTCATTTTCATCTATAAAATGGAGATAGAGTTGCTGTGGGGTTTAAATGAGTTACCATTTGTAGAACACACAGAACAGTTCTTAGTACATTAACTATAGGGAGTGCTAGTTATTACCGAACACATAATAATCATGAGCAATTGCTTTTTTAAATAAATGGTAGAAATGACAAGAGATGTAAGAATGAATACAAAGAAGCTATGCTTTCCTGTAATTGGGCATTCCACTGACAACATAAATTCTTGAGTACAGCCAAACCAGATAAGAGTTTATAGCACAAAAAACCACTTAAAGTAAAGGGACTAATCTTGCAGAAGATTTGAGGAGTGATTCTCAAAAGATCATGAATAACAACAGCATCACTGTTATAAGTGCAGCTTTCTATATTAAGGAGTCTTAGCGAGACTGTATTTGGATAGTGCTCACACCACATTTACCAAAAGAAAAAAAAAAAAGCTTGCCGCTACATTAGTAATTATCACTGCAAAATTGTTGTAGATCATATGCCAATTTTTTTACAGAACAGTAGGGTGAGACCACCATTATGTGAAGCTTTTTAAAAAAATTGTGCAGATATTACTTAAAAATCATTTATCACTAAAGCTGTCATTAGTGCAAGATTAGCAGGCACAGAATACTGTGGATATACATTAATACAGTGGCCACAATTTTGCACTGAAATACAGTACATGTTAGGAGTGTGCAATCAAGAGCAGAGTTAAAAAGATATACATAGGTTCTGGCCCTTGAAAATAATGGTCACCCCTCTCCACCTACCATTTACAGTTTGTATTTGTATTACTCTTGCTATTACTATTCTGTTAGAATACAAGGACTTATAATTACTTCAGGCTTTTTAGTTATTTAGCTTATGGTTTGAAGGAATAACTTATTATTCTTATAAATACAGGACTGTCAATCTATGGTTTTAATTCTATCAATATTATTCACATTTTCTCTTACAATTCACATTCATTTTTATCTTCATGGCTAATACTACCCTATCTAAAATCCTAACCAAACTTAGTTTCTTAGTTGTTGAAAGTAATACTGATAAGAAAACTGAAAATTACACCAGGACTATGCAAGGAGAACACTCTTCTATAGAGTATAAAGTGTATAAGAAGTTAAGAATTAAATGGTAAAAGGACAATATCACTTTCTTTAAAAGAATTATTCATTTCACTATATTTTTATTATCACCTTTTAATACTTTTTCTTTTCTGAACTAAAATTATAGTGGTATATTTCTACCTATATTCATAACCAATGTACCTAGCACCAGTGAATATAGTCCTGGTTAATTTTGCCTTGCAAAAAGTAGTCTGTTTTAGTGATCAGTAAGAATATAAACCTGGGGCTGAGGCTGCAGCTCAGTGGCCTAGCATGAGTGAGGAATTGGGTTCGATCCTCAGCACCACATAAAAATAAACAAATAAAATAAAGGCATGCTGTCCATGTACAACTACAAAAATTAAAAAAAAAAAAAAAAGAAATATATAAATCTGACCGAGCATACAAATCAGAGCTAATGTGCTTACTGACTGAGAGTAAAGATCACTCCCCTATAAACCACAGCAAGTGTTCTCTCAGGACCAAAACAGGTTATAAATATATCATCTGTTGGGGAAAAGTGGCAGTTTACTTCCTCAGTATCTATTCCCTCTATTCTTAACGCCTGTATCTTCTTAACCTCCAAAGAAGTAAAGATGCTATTCAAAACTGCTCATAGTTAATGAGTACTATACCTATATTATGACATAAAGCTAAAAATGAGGAGCCCTAAGTGGTTGAACACTAGCTCTGTAGATATAGTCCTTGCTGTGCTGTAAGGGACACATTAGCTTTACGTATAACCTATTAAAATAATGGATTTAGTTAAGGAAGTATAAATGCTCCCTTCTTAACCAGGTAGCAAATTGACTGAGTCCTGGTAATTATAATTAAAAGGCTGCTAATAGGTATAGTGAAGTAAGATAAAGGAGTAAACATTTTTGAAAAACAAATCCAATAATAAACCAAAGGATAATGAGAACCTACTTACCTACTTAGCTACTTTGTTTTCTTCCTGTCTGCCTTCCTTCATCATAATAGACTAACCTTAACCATAATTAATAAAATTTTGTGAGGCTTTAGTGGAAATACAAAGAGTTCACTCACCATCTTTTCTTTTCATATTTTTCTTGTAAAAACTCTTTCACTTTTTGTGGATCCCTGAAGTCTGGAATCGCTGAAGATCTATCATCAAATAATCCTAGCCAGATCTGTTTACAGACCTTTGGAAACAATTAAAAAAGAAGTGTTAAATTCAATATCTTCACTTACTGACAAAGAAAAAATTATATTCCTTTCAGAAAGCCAACATACTTAATAATTTCAATAGTAATACATTCAATGAGGATTTTTTTATAACCACAAAGGACTGAATTTATTTTAGTATGTTGCGATACACAGTAAAATTTTAGCAGAATCATGAAAGATGGCACTTTATAAAAAAAATGAATAGTAAACCAAGATTTGAGAGGATTAAGGGTTTGGTATTGTATTTGGTCTTGGCATGATCATAACCTATTAGCACAATCATGTAATCTATAAAATCTGTTTCCTCACCCATAAAACAAACTCAATCAGTAGCAATTTTACAGGCCCTTTAACAAGTTTAAAAATCAACCAAAAAGAAAAATTCCGGATCATAAATAATTTGCTATTAAAGTATAACAATAATAAACACAAATACAACTCTAGCTTCATATTTTATAATTGCTGTGCTTTTTTTTATTTTTTATTTTTTGGTCTAATGGCTAAAAAAAAAAAGGTCAATCTGAGATATTCAACTTATTTGAAGAAGTAGAAGAAATGAAATGATGCAGAATGGAAATAGGACACAAAGAATACAAAAAAGAACTACAAAGAAAAAAATTAAAGTAAAAACAAAATTAAAAACTGCTTACTCTCCGGGCATAGTGGCATATGCCTATAATCCCAGCAACTCAGGAAGCCGAAGCAGGAGGATCACAAGTTCAAAGCCAGCCTCAGCAACTAAGCAAGGCCCTGAGCAACTTAGTTAGACCCTGTCTCAAAATAATAAATAAAAAGGGCTAGCGGATGCGGTTCTGCCGTTAAGTACCCCTGGGTTCAATCCCCCATACAAAATAACACTGTTTACTCTTCAGTCTTGAAAGAAAAAAAAAAAATCAAAAAGGCAAGCTACAACAGATAAAAAGTATTTGCAAAATCTGTAAGAACTTGAATCCTGAACATATAAGAACCCTTACCACTCAACTGTAAAATACAGACCACCCAATATAGAGGGGTCAAAATATTTGAACAGTTACTTTATCGAAGATTTACACATATAAGTAGCCTAACATCACAAGTCAAGTGCAAAGTGCAAACTGAAATGACACTGAGACTCCATGATAAAGACATCCACAGACTATACCACTAGAAAAGCTAAAAATAAAGAGTGACTATACCATGTGTTGGAAAGAGTGTGGAGTAAATAGAACTTTCCAGAATGTAAAATGTTAACAAACACTTGGGGAGTTTCTCAAAAGTTAAACATATATGTAGCGTACATGACCTGATCATTCTACTTCTAATTACCCAAGAAAAATGAAAGCACATGTCCACTCAGATTTGTATACAAATATTCACTACAGTTTTATTATTAACAACTCCAAAATGGAAATAACTTAACCAAATGTTCATTAAACAGATGAATGCATTAACACATTTTAGAATTGTCAAAGTAGAATATTAGTAAGCCATTAAAAGAAACAATTATTCAACAAGAAACATGAATAAACCTTAAGATAACTGTGCTGAGAAGTCAAAAATTCCTCCAAAAATGTACATACTGTATTATTCCACTCGTTTAAAATTTTAGGAAATATAAACTTCTCCATAGGCAAGAAAAACAGATGAGTAAAAATCATTACAAAGGGGTGGGCACAGAGCCTTCTTGATGAAGTGGTGGTGGGTTCAGTGTATACATGACAAAATTCATCAAATTGTATACTCATTATTTCTCAGTAAATCTGTATATAAAATAAAAGTCTACAAATGTTCCCAAAATTGTATTAGTTTAAAGAATAATCAATTTGACATTGAAAAAGGAAAACTTGACAAATACTTGGGAAATCAGAGAAGGAAAAGCATATGCTTTTCAGTCTTACCTGCTCACTTGACTGAGTAAGAAATAAAAAAGAGAAAGGATAGGAGAAGGACTCAAACTTCCTTTCCATCACATCCCAAGCGTATCTCAAAAATAACCATTTCTTGTGGTTCCCTTCTATGCCAGGCACAGAACAGACATTATAAAGTCATCAAGGCAGTTAACAGTTAACACATGTAAAGGCCTAGGCTAAAGCACAATTCCATTATAAAAACATTTCAGTGACAAAGCCTGAGAAGTTCAGATACCCAGGAATGGTAACAGAACTTACTGCCAAAAATGCTATATTAAATTAAAGAGACCCGGGGCTGGGGATGTAGCTCAAGCAGTAGCGCTCTCGCCTGGGTTCGATCCTCAGCACCACATACAAACAAAGATGTTGTGTCCACTGAAAACTAAAAAATAAATATTAAAAAAAAAAAATTCTCTCTCTTTAAAAAAATAAAATAAAATAAAATAAATGAATTAAAGAGACCCCGCTTATCTAGTAATTTCTCAGCCAGTTAGGACAAAAAGAACTATACATAGTACTCTCCTTAGGCAGAAACCTAACAAATGATTCTCCCAAAATGTAATATTTTGGGATTCTGCAACTGTACATTTACAATCATAAAGGGAGGACTATAAGTTTGTCAGAAATAATAAATTCAGTGAACCAAATTGCTCATATTATATATAGGCCAGAGGTCAGCAAATTGCAACCCATGGGCTAAATGTGGCCTAAGATCTTTTGTCTGTAGACAGAATTTTATTGAAACACTCAGGTCCACATGCTTGTCTCATGTGTGACTAACCATTTTAGTGAATGACATCAGTACTGAGTAGTTACAACAAAGACCTTACAGATAGCAGAGCATAAAATCTGATGTTTCACGGAAAAAATTTGCTAATTCTTGACACAATTGCAACTATGGACTTATTACAATACTAACCCAGCATACAGGAATAATAATAAGGGATAGGGAAAGAAATGTGGAATGAATCTAACTGAATCATGTTATATATTTACTATTTAAAATATTAAAAATAGTATTTACTAGTTTTTAAAGGATCATCACTTAAAAAGCAGCCCCTCCCACACTCCCACCAGCAGCACTACACAGGACTGCTAAAATTCAAGTTTAGAAATCCACAAAGCTGGGGCTGGGGTTGGGGCTCACCTAGTATGTGCAAGGCGCTGGGTTCGATCCTCAGCATCACATAAAAATAAATAAATAAAATAAAGGTATTGTGTCCAACTACCACTTAAAACAACTAAAAAAAAGAAAGAAAGAAATCCACAAAGCTTAAAACACGAGAGTCTGCCATAATTTCAACAACTGGAAAGTGAGGAATAAATCTCCAGAAGGGAGATAAGAAAATAGGCACCACCAAACCTATATATCAACTGTGCCCAAATCTCTAGTTCAACATATGGATTCTACCACTTCCCCAAGGATAATATGCCATATGTTCAATTAAGGACTAAAAAATTGAGCAGAAATTTCAGCTGGCACCTAACAGGGAAGAAATCAAGAGTTTGCCAAAAAGCAAAACCAATACCAGTTGGAGAAACAATATAAAATGAGAATATTCTCATGACTTTGAAAAGAGATTTCTTAAAACAGGGCGGAGAAAGCATTAACTACAAAACTGAAAACTGATAAATTACATCTCATCAAAATAACAAACTTCTAGCCACAGGCTAGGAGAAAATATTATTAAGGATATAACTGACAAAGAATGTACAAATTCTAATATATTCATAAGATATTACTCTAATAAAAAGAAAAATAGCTATATGCATCCACACATAATACTCTCAAAAGTATTACACAAAAATGCACATTCTTCACTATTTTATTTTTATGAATACAAATAAAAAAAAATGGTATCTCTTGAGAAGGGAAGAACAGGAAGGGGTATCAGAGAATGATATCTGTGTTCATTACCGAGGTTTTTGGGTTGCCAAACTGGAAATAATTAATAGAACTCATCCAGGAACTGGAGGTATAACTCACTGATAAAAGCACTTGGCACTGCAAGAAACAAAACAAACAAAAGAAACTTTTCCAAGAGTACAATGAAGATTCTTGAATTGAGCTGTACTCAAATTCAAGCATACTCAAAAATACTCAACTAATATTATACTCTAATTAATGACACAAATGCCAAAGATTTTAGTAGCGATGTAAAGTAGTACTTGAAACTTACTTTGGACTGATAAACAGATAATAAAAACAGCCACTAAAAGAAATATATCACAATGTTTATTATACTTGTATAATTTTTCAATTTTACATGTGTTTGGGCTGAAGGGAAAACTGACAGATCTGGCCACTATGCTGTGGATTCTAGCAACCCCTGCCCAGGACCAGGATCCTGCTGTGGCTATACATTACAGAGATTCTATAGCACAGCAGGTAGCCTAACCAGGCTTCCTGCACAAAGCTGCTGCTAGCACTACCATGCTCACCTGCAATAAGACCTGTGGCACTATGCTGCTATCTGTCAAATGGTACAACCAGAAGTCATCATTTCACACTAGAAGACAGCTGTTCACAGCCATGGAACCCTTGGAAAGATCACAGACTACGAGATTATCCTTGGGGAAGTGGTAGAATCCACAGTTCTATAGAAGACTGACAAAAATATTCAAATATCCAAAAAGTTCCTGGGGATGCAACCTTTGAATACTTGTACCCAAAGTTAATCTTGCCACGCAGAAGAGCTTCAAGTTTAAGAAACAGAACTAAGAAACTCAATGCCATCAATCTGAAATTCTATGTGCCTAGAGCCTGTTTTTAATTTCTTCTTACCAGTTCATAAAGCATCCAAAACCAGATGACATTCTGTCTTGCCAAGAGAGAGACAAGACTTCTTTATTCTGAAGAAAGAACCAAGCATCAGTTTTTAGGAACCTGATGCTAGAGCAATGGAAAAGACACAGGGGGACTACTATAATTCAGATATACCAGGCACACCTATGCCACTTGAGTTGCCTAACAAGGCATTGAAAGTTATTTGAGCCAATGTTTCAGGATCTTAACAGGCAGGACCTTCCAGTTTACATGGTAAGTATCTAGTCCCACAGTAGCCAACTGGTTGAAGACCCCCTACTCTCAACACAAACTCCTGCATGGCTCTATCCCTCAGATCACATAAAAAGTTGCACAGTTCTAGCTGATCTTTGCAGGTCTAATTGTGAATTAGCTAGCATCCTAGCTTTTTAAACAATACAGAGTTTTAAACCTATATTAAGCATTCATAATATGCAAGCGTTACTTGAATTCTGATTCAAACAAAGTATTAAGGGGAAAAAAAGAAATGTAGGAAATAAGAAGAAATTTGAACCGTACCCTAGAGTACTAAATTATTGTTGATTTTTATAGGCATGAAAATAGTATTATTCTTATACTTCTTTAAGCCCTTGTTTTGTTTTGTTGAGAAAGCATAGGTCCATGAATTTCCAGATGAACCTGTAGGTCTTGGATTTGTTTCAAAATAATAAAGAAATAGGCCAGGAATTCATAGACGTATATTATATTACTTTCTATTTGCATAGATATAAGAATATCTACACAATGAAAGGGAAGCTGAAAGATTATAAGAAGCTAGAATGGTCAAGGCAAATAGCTAAAAGGAAATAAATACTGTGACCTAAGATATCAATGTTAACAAAATGTTTAAGTAAACTCTGCATAGCTACATACTAACATCTAAGCTGCTTCTATAACACTTTTGAGTTTTCAGTCAACATTCAAAAAGATCTACATTAAAAATTTATAAAAAGAAAATATTTCCCACATATTTGTTAATATCATACTTACTAAAATTCAGCAAAAATTACTCTCTACACTAAACTTCAGTTCAAAGCATATTTTTGTATGATCCTTTATTTTCTAAACTTACAAACCAACAGAAAAGTACCTACACATAAAATCACCATCATATATCTACACTAATTTTCAAATGTTTTCACAAATACTATATTTCAATTCAAACCTCATGAAATAAACAAAGCAGAGCTTCTCATGGATTACAAAGGAAAATGAGGCTTAGGATTTTACCCATTAAGTTAACTGTACTAAAACTATATCACAGATTTTTTTCAGTCCTAAAGTTTAATTAGTTACCAAACTAAAGTTTTTTTTAATGATCATATCCATAGCAATCAGTATCATATCCATAGCAATTACTTAGGGTACAGGTTAAAAATGCAGACAAACACTCCTGTGCCTCATGCCCACATCTAGGATCAAAATCTCTTAAGGAGTAGAGTCCATGAATTTTTGCCAGAAAAAAACACACAAACAAAATTCCACAATTCTAATGATTTATGTGAAGTTTGAAATTTATTTTTTTAATTAGTTCATTATAATTATACATAATGTTGGGGCTCATTATGACATAATCATATAAGCATGAAATACAGTTTGCTCCAATTCAGTCCCCTTACTTCCTCCCTCTCCCCCTTCTCCCAGTTCCCTTTCCTCTACAGATCTTTCTTCTATTTATAGTTTTCCTAATTAGTACATCATGGATATACATAAAGGTGAAATTCACTGTAGCATATTCATATATGTACATAGGAAAGTTTAGACAGATTCATTCCACCTTTTCTCTTTTCCAGTCCTGCCTCTGTCCCCATCAATTCCCTTCCGGGATTCCACTGATCTCTCTTCTATTTTCATGGAAATCTTCCCACTACTTTTTCTCCTATTTTGTTCTTGACCTTTGTGCTCTGGTTTATTTCACTTAGCATGATGATCTACACATCCATTCATTACCAGCAAATACATTAATTTCATTCTTCTTTATGGCTGAGTAAAACTTCACTGTGTATATAAACCACATTTTCTTTATCCATTCATCTGTTGATGGTTACCCTAGACTGGCTCCACAGCTTAACAATCATGAACTGCACTGCTATAAATACTAATCCGGCAGCATCCCTACAGTATGCTGATTTTAGATCTTTTGGATATATACCAAGGAGTGGGACAGCTGGGTTACATGTTTCCATTCCTACCTCTTGGAGGAATCTTCACACTGCTTTCTGAAGTAGTTGTACTAATTTGCAATTCCACAGTTTATGAGTTACATTTTTCCCACACATCTTCACCACCATTTAATATTGTTTATATTCTTGATAATACTATTCATCTGGATATACATATATATAGATAAATAGATAGACAGTGTACATTCTCACTGCTTCAGGTGTAATAACAAAGTACATATTATCAGCCATGGAAATGTGTATACTTTGAGCAGAGAAAATAGTACAAAAGAAACAATGAGATGTTTTTAAAAAATTGTGAAAATGTTACGATGAAGGCTACCAAAACAAAATTTTAAACCACATTTAGGCATTTTAACCCCTGTGGATGAAATACTCCTGAAAGACATAAGAGTAAAAATTAAAGGAAATTCAATAGGGTTTGGCAAATACATTCATGTTAAAAACAAAAAAATAACATCAGCAAAATGGCAAGAAAATTAGAAAAAAGCATGTATGATAAGCAAAGCAGAAAAATCATTGGGTTAAAACATGTCTTCTGGGAATGAATTAAGAAAAACATCATACAGACCAGACACAGTGGTGCAAGCCTGTAATCCCAGCGGTTGGGAGGCTGAGGCAGGAGGATTGCAAGTTCAAAGCCAGTCTCAGCAACTCAGCGAGGCCCTAAGCAATTTAGTGAGACCCTGTCTCTAAATAAAATATAAAAAGGGCTAGGGATGTGGCTCAATAGTCAAGCATCCCTGGGTTCTATCTCTGGCATGGCGAGTCAGCCCTGGGCTGTGTATTTGTAAACTATGAATATGAGTACATGAGTGGACTGGACTGACACTGCCTCTCTCTTTGGGCTGGTAAAAGATGCGTCCTTTCCGTGCCCTCTGCCTATGATCCTCACATAGCACCAAAGATGGGTGTGGCCTTCCAAGATGTCAGTCAATCTGCTGAACCCAAGACATCAGAAAGCTAGACTCAACCCCCTGAAACCTGACCCCCCTCACTGGGGTGAAACTTTCAAGTGTCTTCCCCTCAATAAAAAGGGACTTTAGAATATCCTCCTCCTCTTTTGTCTGCCTTCTTTGTGGGAGCTGGAGCAGAGGAGGCGTCGCTGAAGAATTCCAAGGAAAAGGTATTTTCTCTGTCTGGTGTATTATTTCATGCCAGCCCACTTCACCTGGAGTGACCCTGACTGATTCAGTCTCGTGTCATGGCACTCTGGTGCCTACCCCCACACCCCAAAAAAAACCCACGTCAGTCAGATTATAGGAGGATTTACACTCCAAACTAGAAACTATAGAATTATATAGAACAAAGGTTTTTAATCAACTACCTGTAGACCAAATTGGGCTACTGATTTGTTTATACTACCCTGATCTAAGAATGGTTTTTAAATTAAAAGACACACACACACACATATATCCCCCCCAAAAAAGATATGCAACAGAGACTGCAGGTGGCTCCCAAAGCAAACAGCATTTACTATTTGGTCCTTTAGACCAATTTACTAACCACAATATTTTTCTGAAATAAAAGTCAATTTTTATTACTCTATTTAAGGTCAATGAAAAATCAAAGCTAAAATACTCTAAATGTTTAATTGTGTAGCACAAATATAAATGTAAATGACGGTAATAAATTCTATGAAAACGGAAAAAAGAGTCTTCTAATGATATCACCTGGAGAAACAAAAATATTCATAATCCTGCTTATTTCTACCTTACATTCATATTCAATATCTGTGTATTTATATTACTTGACAGAAAACATATTAAGAATTTTCACAAGATGGTTGAGTTTGAAGCATCGCAGCCTTTTCTACATACATATGCATATTGTTTTTAGTTTATAGATGTAGAAACTAAAGCTCAGTGTCATCTTGTCCAAAGTTCACAACCTGCAGCCTATAAGTCTCATCCTTTGGCCCAAGATCACTGAATTTCTAGAAATATTTGACAAGCCAGGTATACGAGAACATGCCTGTAACATTCACTACTTGGGAGGCTGAGGATAAGGCAGGAAGATTGCAAATTTGAGGCCAGTCTGGGCAATCTGGCAAAAATCTGGGGATGTAGTTCAGTGGTAAGCTATGCTTACCTAGTTCAATTCCCAGGTACCATTAAAAAAAAGAGAGAAGGGCTGTGGCTCAGTGGTACAGTGCTCGCCTAGCCCACATGAGGCACTGGGTCCGATCCTCAGCACCGCACAAAAATAAAATAACGGTATTATGTTCACCTACAACTAAAAATATATACGAGAGAAAGAGAGAGAAACAAAGAAAAGAAATATTTCACAAATCCTCTCCAAAACTTCACCAATTTCCTTAAGAGCTGCAATATGGGTGAGGTTCTTATACGACTTATAAGATAAACTAATACTAAATGATCATTCCAGGCACTGATTTACAATTCATCCAAATGTTCGCTGTCTTCACTCTCATGTCTCATAGGCTTTTTCTCATATTGGTCTTACTTACCCTTGTAAGAGTTTAATAGTCTGTTTTGAGAATGAACACCATTTCAGAGTAATTTAGGAAATATTCACTAATATCCTGTTCCAACTTATAATAGACTCAGCATAACATAAAATGGCATATATGAATATTCCTGCACCACCAGAACACAATAATTTGGAATTTTAAATTTTTCACTATTATTTGATTTATTCTTATGTGAGGGACACTTGTACAAAGGTGAATAAAACAAGGATCTGGTCCTCAGGAAGGCCAAAGTATAAATCAAATACGTTTTTATATATCATTAAATATGGACACTTGTGATAATTTCATCTAAAATTTTTATTTAAAATCAGAAAATGGGAATCAGAAAAAAACATTGTTTTCTTTTTTACATTTTTGCTTTCAGGAAGTTTAGAACATCGAAACATTGGTAATCATTGATAATCATGTATATTGTTCCAAATATTTGTGCTTATTTATTGTGATAAAAAATTCTATTCATTAGGAAAAAAAAATTTTTCAGTATTTATAACTTGTGACAATGCTTGTTTCTGATTATAAAATAAACCCAGTCTTTCCCAAAGATACAAGGGAACTTCCCCAAAGCTTGAAGAACTATATCATAAAATAAAATCTACTTAACCTTTTCTCTTCCTAAGTTAATTTTATCTCAGGTATTTTGCTATAAATCCACTAAGTACATGTACTTTTTAAAAATTCTCTCTCAGACTGCAAGTTTTATTGTATGTTTTTGCTCATAACTGTATTCATACTATTCAAGAACAGTTCCTAGCATACAGGAGATGATTAATAAATTTCTGCTTCAAGAATAAAGAACAAATTGATCATGAATGATAAAAATAGGAAAAGTAAACAATATGAACCAAAATAAACCTTTTTTCTTTATAAGCTAATTAATTTACTACTAGAAAAGGAAACCTATAGATGTTTCCAAATAATATAATAGAAAATAAAAGGTGGAAATAATTTTATCTATAGCACTATTCACTGGTCCTCCTTCCATTAACTTTGATCTTCAGAAGTTAAACCAAGAGTAAAATTCCTTTAACTAGAAAATATCCACAATATCACAAAAAAAGCACATACAGAGTAACTATGATACAAAAGAAAGCATTAACAGTCCAAGTGTTAAAGGCTCAGTCCCCAGCATGATGTTTCAAGAAACCTATAAAATGCAGGGCCTAATAGAGTTCATTAAAGTTATTGGGGGAATCCCTTTGAAGGGAATTATAGGCTCTGATCAGACTCAGCCCTCTTCTTACTTTCTTTTGCTAGTTGGCAAGAACAGTTGGTAAACAGTTTGGCACCACCATACACTCTCACTATAATGTGCTGCCTGCCTCAACACAAGCCCAAAGCAATGAAGTCAATCAGTCACAGGCTGGAACCTTCAAAACTATGAACCAAAATAAACCTTTTTTCTTTATAAGCTAGTTATCTCAAGTATTTTGTCATGGTGACCAAAAGCTGACTGCTACACATAAGATAAATACGCAGAAATGTTTTCTGAAATAATTGCTTTTGGAAGAAAAGATAAAAACCTTACTCAGAAAATAAATATGAAGTGTTTTGCTGCAATATATTCAACACGGTGATAAAGTCTGAAAATGCTAAAGTATTACTCAAGTAATCTGTAAAACCACAGATGTAGAAACTAATAACATACTTTGACTCAAACACCTTTAATACTGTCATCAACTTTGCAAATTCCCAAAACAATGAACTATTCTTTCTTTATTTATTTATTTTAATCATAGATGGACACAATACCTTTATTTATTTGTTTCTATTTTTATGTGGTGCCAGGGATAATAAAAGTTCGGAAGTGAAACCTCCCCTAGCTACACACACATGATAAGCCACTGCACTGATGGTCTCAAATAATAGTTTCCATGTATCCATCCCCTTTGCCTTGTATTTTGATAATTCCCTCTCACTCTGATTTTGGGCTTGAAGCATGACTTTCTTGGCAATATGATGTTCACAACTGTAATGTATGTAAGACATAATTAAGTTTTATATGCAGATGATTGTACACAGAAATTTCCCATATATAAATGTCTAGGAAACATTCAAAGCATAAAAAGTCTTCCATAAGTCAGATACAATGGCTCATGTCTATAATCCCAGCAACTCAGGAGGCTGAGAAAAGATTGCAAATTTGAGGCCAGTCTAACTTAGCAAGGCCTTAAGTAACTTACAAAGACCCTGTCTCAAAATTAAAAATTTTTAAGAGCTAGGGATGTCACTCAGTAGTAAAGAACCTTGGGGTTCAATCCCCTGTACCATAAATAAATAAATAAACAAACAAATAAATGTTTGTATGTATGCCAGTTATCCATCATCCACGGTGCTTTCCTGCTTAAGCTAGTGACATGTTCCAAGGGTGACAACAATCAAACATGTACTCCAACAGATTAGAACTCCCCTATGTGGGCAGAAAATTCAAAATTGCTGCCAAAGACAATATACTTTCTGATTTTTAAATTCAGAAAAATTCATCCTTAGGCATGAATCCATTCATAAACAAGATGTATGCTAGTGTTATTTTAATCCTAAATATATGAATATGGTTCTTTCCAAATTATTGAAGGTAACAGTAGATGTTTTGAAATGTGAAATATCCAGGTTTTATAAGTAGTACAATAATTTAAAACCCCATATTAGCCCATTCATAATTTGTGGGCCTTACTTGGAGCCTGATTCAAACAAAGTGTTAAGGGGAAAAAAGACATTTATGAAATAAATTATATTCTCTATGCATGTGACAATTAAGATTTAAGTGCTTAAGATAAACTGATAATAAAACACTTGCACATAAAGTCCATGAAGTCTGGGTTATGAAGTTGTACCAACCATCCTGCACTTCATAATATTCATCCTCACCTTCTACACAACTCTTAAGTGTTTAAAAACACAGATATTGCCCTTTTTCTTTGTGTATTGTGCTTACTCCAATTCTATATTTCTCCCTGTGAACTTAAATCCTAACCACAATTAAAAACCAGCAAATGTTTTGCCTCTTCTATCTTTCCAATCCTTTTCTTCACACCAATAGATTCAGTCTCTTTTCCATATTACTTCTGAAACTTATCATTATTTATCTAATATCATATTGCAATTATTTGTTACATATCTGTCTGTCTCACCAACTGTGAACCTTTTGTTTGCTAAGCCTGAGTGATCCAACTATAACTGCATCCACAGTGCCTGGGACAGTAACTATCATAGTGCTTTAAGTGGTCTGTTAACTTGCATACCTCTGTGTATGATTTTACATTCACTCATGAATCTATTCTTATTCTTTCCCTTTTAGGGGAGGGGGGTTGATGAGTTTGAAACCCATCTTTTTATATATACTAAATGTTGATATTAAACAATGTTACTTCAGATGTGACAGGGTGTACCTTGAGAAATTATACTAACTGAAACAAGTCAGTGACAGGACAAATATTATATAATTCCATTTACATAAGGTTTCTAAAATAGTCCAACTGCCAACCACCATGGCACATGCCTGCAATCCCAGCTATTCTAGAGGCTAGGGCAAGAGGAGCTCAAGTTTGAGGACAGTCTGAATATACTAGCAAGATCCTATCTCAAAATAGAAAAAATTAAAAAGGGGTAGGGATGTAGCTCAGTGGTGGAGAGTCCCTGGGTTCAGTTTCCAACAAAATCAAAATAGTCAAACAATAAAAGCAGAAAGTAGAATGGAGGGCACCAGGGACTAGGGAAGAAATGGGGAATTGTTATTCAATGGGTATAAGGTTTCAGTTACGATAAGTTCTGGAGATCTGCTATACAACACTGCGTCTGCCTGTAGTTAACATTGATGTATTGTATACTTAAAATTTATTAAGAGGTACATCTCATGTAAGTGTTCTTACTCCTTCAATCTTAGTATTTTGAGACCAGTCTCCACTATACCGTAACTATAGACATGTTAGCATGCTTTTACTTTCTTCTCCAATGGATTGTTTCCTTTCAGGTCTATAGTTGTAACCTTATCTATTGTTGTTATATTTTTAAACCTAAGATCAGAATAATATTATTTATTTATTTATGACTGCATTCAGATTTTCAAAATCTTGCATATAATGCCAACACTCTAATAAATAAACTTCAAATCTGTATTTCAAGGCTAATTTCAAACTTTATACAAATAGTTCAATTGGATATGAATCGATATATTAGTCTAAGCTTACTATCATTAAAAACCTTCTACCCTTTTATACAATTCTATATTTTTTTATATTGTACCCACATCATTCTGGAAATCTGGTTTACTCAATATAATTTGTCACTGGCACAATTGGAAACTTTAAAATTTGCTTTCTTCTCTGAAACATGTATATTATACATCATTGTCAATTTATACTTTCTTCTTCACTACTTTAGCACCAAAAACATGTGCATAACAAAAAGACAATCTTAAATATTAACTAATTATTAGGAAGAAGGTAGAGTGCAAAATGCTTTTATACATTTTTCTAAGGGTAAAGAGAAAATTCAAACTATGAAATCCTAACATTCAACTTCTTTTAAGTCTACTAAGAATTTCAAAGATATGCAACCAGAATAATACAACTGAAGTACTCTTTCCTTTCTAGAAAATAAGACTTTCCTTTGAAATAAAAATGGTTATTATTCATTAACTGGGCTGACCATCTCACCCTATCAAGATTATAAAATATACCACTTTTCTTCTTTATTTTATTGGTTTTTAAAGTACTAGATCATGACTTTTACTAATAGCAAAACACAAAACCAAAAATAAATAGGCAAACAGAATGGAATTACTGGAAGACTAATAAAAACAAGAAGGAAAAGTTCCCCTCCGAATCTTTACTCTGATCTCCCATGACATTAGGCTGCCCCTCAGAACTCATTCCCTTTTTTTATTAATCACCTGCTAAACATCATCACAAATACAATTAAAGTTAAAAATTAAAAAAAAAAAAAAGGAAGGAGAGGACCTTACAAAACAGCCTAACAAGCTTAACACAGTATCACAAAGCCAATTCTCTTCCTTTTGTTCCCCCCCCACACCGTGGACTAAAGACTAACAGTAATAGACCAATAGTAATTTCAATACTAGATGTTCTCTGAAAACACCAGTAACATTCAACACTGCTGAATTGTGAAACATATTTCATCTCAGGTTTAAGGGAAAGTATTACTGCAGTAAACAAAAATTTCAAAGACGTTGCTGAGTATGTCCTAAAATATCTAAATATATAATACAAAAATAACACTTTAACAGTAAAATTTACCATTTTAAACAACTTCTTAAATCTTAATGAAATGACTGCCAACAAAAAAGTTGAAAATTGTAAAAACACTTACTTCATTTCCATGTTTTTGCAGGAATTCAATTTCCTGTTGTGTAAATGTTGTCATGGAGATAGATTTCACCCTGTGTGGTGGATTTAGCCCTCGCCTAAAAAATAAAATATTTCACAAAATTATATTTTTAAAATGAGATGTCATATAATAATTCATTTTTAATTAGCATATTTAAACTCAGAAAGTGTTCTCATTCCATAAACTGAAAGTATTTAAAAATTATTTTAAAACTAATAATATTCACAACAGATGTCAAACTAAGTTTAATTAGACTGATACTAAATAATATATTTGAAGATAAATTCAACTAACTACCCAAGAACCCATAGCACCAATATAACACATGCAGTATTGCAGTATCTAGAAAAATCAAATACTGCTTTAGAGTATTTTCAGTGGAGGGAAAAGACTATGAGAAGAGCACTATGAAAAGAATCTAAATTTTAATCATTTAAATATTTAATGTTTCCTAACAAAAAGACAATGATGTGTTAAGATTGGAGCTACTACTTTTAAATAAGTTTGAGGCTAATTTAGAAAACTGTATGAAAGCTAAAGAAGGAAACTTGAGGTAATTAATCAATATGTATAAAGTCCCATCTCTCCATCAATTCAAATAAGTATTTATAATAAAGAACACATTCAATCACCTCAGAGGGTAGTAAATGTTCAAGAGGGAACAGCAGGGTCATAGAGAAGGGCTTAATAACAACTGGATATGTTTCATCAACATTTAAAGTCTTTCAACCTAGAAGCCTTTCCATATGGATGGCCTTACAAAGACTTTATCTTGATGATCTTTCATCAGGAACATGAAAAATTGAATAGAAGTGGCTAATCCACCCACAAGAACTAGGATTAAATAAATCCATGCATAAAATTACTTTGGGGTCATGTCCTTTCATAAAGGCTTATTTGGTACCTAGGTTCTACAGCAGATTAATAATATTTTCATGGAATTCGTCATAATCAACTTGCAATCATCCATGCCAATTAAATATGAGGTTTAACAATATAAGTGTACCAAAGACCTTTCAAAACTCTTCTAAAAATACTTTTGAATAATTAAATATGGTGTAAAATATTCTAGAAATGCACAGTTTTAAGTCAAAACACTAAGGTTCAGAATTAACAGAAGCTCCTCAATTTTCATATCCTTCTTCTTTCTTCCCAATCCCCACCACCATTTGTCAGTGATGAATAATATACCTTTCAGGTCAAGATCTAAATTAATGTTACACTTTCTCTATTTCACATTTTGAGTGGAGAAAGGTTAACGTGGGTTTCTGTATTATTTCTGCTTTCCTTGTTTTAAATTTTAACTAATACACTGCTTTCCTTCCAGCTCTTGATAGGTCATAAAATAAGACTATATAGGGGAGACACTAAACAGCAGCAATTCTATTCTAGTTAAATGTTCAAATTTAACTGTGAAGAAACAGCTTCAATATGAATAACTTTCAAGTACCTTTACAATTAATTTGCAATCACAAATTAAGGCTCTAGAGATTACTTTTAAATCTTGAGAATACTTATAAAATTTCTAAAAGTAGGAAGTCATTATTATTCATTTAAAACATTACACTGTTTTCCAATCTATCTGCATTGTAAGAATGAGACTAAGTTTACCACTTGGGGGAAGTTTATTAGTACATTTACTATACATGTATGCATATATGCACATATATATACATTTTAATACCTTACCTTGTCCCAAAACAATTGAAGCAGAAATTATCTTACTATTTTTTCTCAAATGTTTCTACTCCTTTCCTCTCACTTTGCAACTCAGGGTCTCCTTGTTCCCTCATATCTTCTCCTTTTTCTAGATAAGTTTTTACCTTTCTATTTCCTTTGTAATAGCTCCTTTTTGAAAACAGAAAAGGTAGAAAGAAAAACTTTCCTTGAGGATCAAACACTAGTACTATAAAGGTACTATGTTTCGGACATTTTAGAGTAAAGAATTACACTCCTCTATACCTCTCAAATTGTTCAATAAAGAGAGAGCAATTCACAAAGCTAACTCTTGATATTTTAAAGTTACATTACATAGATGTAATCTCATGAATGCAATACAATGTATAGTGTATATACTTATCTCCTAGCACTACCAGGAGGTATTCATATTACCTAAATAAATGAATAAAATAACTTAGGAAACAAATTCAACCAGAATGTACTCATAACCAAACTATGAAAGGACATTCTCCCCTTAATAAGAATACTCCTTTACAGAATTTAAGTATTTGTAATACACTTAAAATTGGCTCAATTTACAAAATTGGCAAAACTATTTTGCAAGACTACATTTATTACATAAATTGATTAATCCCAAGGAGATTTTATGTGTATTCATGTTGCTTTCTCTAATTGTTCTTGTATATTCCATTTATTCAGGCAGATCAACTAAATACCCAATGCAAGAATATACAAGGATTTCTTATTTTAGACTCCAAAAGCTATGCACATGGTTATCAATGCTTATAAAAGAGGGTGGTGAAAAACTGAAGACTGACTTTATTAATCTCTTTAGTAACAGTCAGAATGATGAGTTTGCAGTGAAAAATGAATAACCTCATACACTGATGGTAAGATAAATGCACCAATTTGTGCCAACCACCTCATGTATGCCATTTGGTCCAAAAATACCACTTTGGGGAAGTTATACTGAAAGAGATATCTGAAATGTAAATAATTATGGACAAGCTGTCCAAACATTATTCATAATAGGAAAACATTAGACTTCAATACCAAAAAGGTAGTGATTATGAACACTGACACTTGTTTTAATTTTATGAGATTAAAAATTAATAGTACTTCCAGAACTACATAAAAAAATGTCTTCAAAGGAAACCAACCAAATATTCCAAAATGCTAACATTCCATTGAAGATACAAGACAAAATTAAATGGTTTTTTTCTGTTTTTAATTTTCTATTATCTTAAAATTTTCCACATTGAATATGTACTATTCTATAACTGGAAAAAATGGCAAGAAATATTGGAAAGTCTAACTGACTAGTAATGGCAGTCAGAGAATCTGGACTTTAAGACCTGGCTTTATGAATGTGAATATCAAAATGAGAAATAGAGCATGGTCTTTCTTTGTTGGGCAGCATCCCTGGTCTCCACTCACTAAATATCAGTAGGGTCCTCCTGTTTTCAGACACTGCCAAAATCTATGGAGGGAAAATCCCTGCAATTAAGAACCATGCACACAGACACCCCGCCAAATCAACCTAATAAAATTCCTTTGCATCTCTATCCAGATATAAATTCTACCAACGTTCAATCTTCTCCAAAACATTGTATACTTTGCTCCAAAGCCAACAAAAAATTCAATCTTTCCATAACTTTTATGATCAGAATAACAGAACACAGAAATGAATCTCTCAAAAATAATAACAAAATAAATATGGAAGTTGAAAATATATGTGCACATACATATAAATTAGAAAACAGTCTTGAGGCTGGGATTGTGGCTCAGCGGTAGAGCGCTCGCCTAGCATGTGTGAGGCCCTGGGTTGGATCCTCAGCACCACATAAAATAAATAAATAAAATAAAGATACTGTGTCCAACTACAACTAAAAAATAAATATTAAAAAAAAAAAGAAAACAGTCTAAGGAAAAGTGTTCACCACAACAACCAAGAATGATCCATATGATGTAAAGAAACTGGTTGGCAAAAACAAATTTCTAGGGCAGAAAACTTATTAAATATTTTGTTAAGTATTTTTATTAAGTATTTTAATTGGCACCCTGCATATTTAATCACATTCTACTTTTAGCAGTAGTATGGAAAACTAGATATTTTGAAAATGCTTCTGTCTTTTCAAAAATTTTAAAAATAAAATTGCTTTTAAAAATGAAATTTCTAACCCTTTCTGGACTTTTTAGAAAGTAAGGTTAATTTCTAAGGACCAATCCCTTCCCCAAAAAGAAAAACAGACTAATTTAAAACTCAAAATTTTCTGAAATGAAAATTTATAAATGTGAAAAATAAGTCAGCTAAAGAGCAGATTAGACATATTTGAAGTGATAATAAATGAACTGGAAGGCAAAAAGAAAAAAGTAAATACAAAGGTAACACGGATAATGCAAAAATAGACAAAAAAAGAGGATAAAATTAAGAGGTCTAACTTGCATCTTATCAATTCCTTTTCTGAATAGGAGAAAGTAGTGTAAGAATGAGAGAGAGAAACATTTGAAGAAAAATGGCTGAGATTTTTCAGATCTAACAAAAGGCACATATCTACAGGCATAGCTTATCAAAATTAGGGTACATAAAATCCATGGAAGCATTCTGGTAAAACTTCAGACACATCTTAAAAGCAATCAAAAAGAAAAGACTGAAGAAATAAAATTTGACAGATTAAATAGACTTCTCAATAAAATATCAGAATATTAACTTCAAGTGGTATAAGGAAGTAACTGTTATAACCCCAGAAAAGCTATTTTTGAAGTATGAGATGAAAATATTGACATCTCAGATTTTAAAAATCTAAGAGTCTACCCCAGAAGATCTTCACTAGAAACATATTTTCATATACCTTAAGAAAGAAAATATACCTAAGAAGTCTTGAGATATAAAAGGGTGAGCAAAGAAACTGACAAGTACACAAGGCAAATCTAAACAAACAATTATCTGATCACAATAACATCCACTTTGTAGGAGGAAAAAGAGAAATTGAACCCTTTTTTAAAAACATTATTAAGGACTCTCGTTATATTAAGATAAAACTGAAATGTTTATATTTAATGTGTATTCCTGAAAATTGATGCCATTACCCTTTATAGCTAAGCCTAGACTAGCCACCACGAGAACTCAGTGTTTTATAAATGCTTACTGTAATGATATTAGTCATAACTATTTGATGGAAGTGTTGGGCAAGTAAACCACATCATTTTTACAGGGCTAATACTGAGGTACCACCCATTCCAAATCTTAAAATACACACTTTGAGTCTTCAGTTTTTTCCAAGAAAAAAATGTTTGAGTCATTGAATAGCTTCAGTATTGATGTTTTGAAAGTATGTTCACCAGTTAATTTGTTCCAAGTTCCAAAGTAACCTACTGGTGCAGTCTAATATGTTTTTGCAGTATAATTAAGTCATATGCAGATCCCTAGGAGTGTTCGTTTAATGACCACCACCCAGGTATGACTGTAACCAGATGGTATGACTCATTCCATATGTCCACAAGTATGCTGCTCTTAACCAGGCCTCAAACAATCTTGCAAATAGCCATTTGTTCAATTCAAATAACAATCTGTGCTGGATGAATAAGAAAGCTTATTTCATTAGTTTTATTAATTGATTTTTCTCCTGCTGGGGTAAAAGCTGGTTAAAATATTTTAATAGACTATGAAAATTTATGTGTTACTAATTCTACTGGCACAAAGTAATAAAGTTAATTTGACATGAGATCTAGCCTAATCTTAGTTATTTAGTAAAATATTATATATGCTTCATACTGTGAAAATTACAACTTAAAATCTAGACCAGATAAAAGATGGCTTTAGTAAGGTATCAAGATAATATAAACTCTTGATGTCAAAACACTATGTAATGAAGTGTTCAAGATTTTAGTCTATTCAGAGCCCATCTTAAAATACTCAATGTATGTACTAAATATAGGCTACATGTTTTATATACACATACATATATACATATATGCACATAAAATATGAGTGTATACACATACACACATAGAAAAATCATAGTTGTTATTTGAGGGTTTTTTTGGGGGGGGGCGGGGGGGAGCCATAAATATCACACCAGTAAGGTCCTTGTAATATTTAGGGAAAGTAACTGAGAAATAATATTCAACTAATGATTTAAACCTCATTAAGGCACTCCAGTTAACAGCAGTTGACCAAAAAAAAGTCTTCACTACTTCTCCAATCCTCCAATGAAACAATAGCAAAGGGAATAAAAAACAAAAAACATTAACCACAAGAGACAGGGACAGAAAACAAGGAAGGAATCCAAAAACACATCAGTTTTCTAACAAAAAAGTTTAGAAGATGCCTAGCCAAACACTGTGATATGACCTGTGAACCCAGCTTCTCACAAGTCTAAGGTGGAAGTCACTTGATCCCAGGAGTTCAGAACCAGCCTGAGCAACACAGTAAGACCCCTGTCTCAAAATAAACAAAAGTGAATATGCCAGCAATAACTGACTTTGAAGAGAAAGCCAAAACAGAAGCTCCCGCAGAATGGGGAAAGTCAAATGGAAGTTGTTTCCCATCCCAAGACCTATGAAAAGATTCACTGAAGGAAGGAGCTTACATAGGGCCAAAAATCATAAGACTCCCAGTTCCTCCACAGCCACAAGCCTTCATGCAAGAGACCTTGAGCAGAGTCTGAAGGAAAGTTTAATGCAAACAGGTTATTAAAAAAGACTCTGACTCAAGCACAGCTAAGGACTGTTGTTGTGTGTCAGGCTAAAACTGGAGATTATGTGAGACTATATATACCAAATGGTCGATTCTATGTCCTCAGTCACCTCCCTGAACTTGGCTCCTAGAATAGTGGAAGCCAGGCTTTTTTTTTTTTTTAAATCTCCCCCAAAAGATTAGAGCAAATATCTCTGACAGAGATAGAACGGAAAACAAGAGGGAGGAAAAGTTTTCAAACTAAATACAAAAAAGGCCTATCACACTGAACAAAAGACCTACACCAAAATACTTCCATGAGGTCCAGAACAGCTGGGATAATATCATAAATAATCAGTAATTGGAATAACACCAGACTTCTCAACAGCAACACTACAGATTTGAAGACAACTAACCAATGTCTATAAAGTTCCAAGAATAAAGTATTTTCACCTTTGTGGATGCAGATAAACTAGACATTTTAAAAGTGAGGGCAGAATAAGACATTTTCAGCCACTGAAATCTAAAACTGACTTTCCATTCATCTTTAATCCAGTGGCTATTAGCAACGTGATGAGTCTAGGAAAGAGTCCAGGGCTGAAGGAAATTCCCGGAATGAAGACAGAAGTCCCAACGTTTACAGCTGCAACAGAGGTTCAGAAAGCAGCACTTCCAGAATGCAGAATTACCAAAAAAAAAAATATCAAAAAATAAAGGTACCTAGGGCTGGGCCCTGGATTCAATCTCCAGCACCAAATAAATAAATAAATAAATCCAATGAAGAAAACCTAACACTTAAAAACTAGAGAGGAAAGGCTACATAGGTGAAGAGGATGGGGAAGAATGTTAAGGACCAAATTCTTATCATCCTCCTTCTACAGTAAAAAATTTTAAATTTTTTAAAAATAGCAATACTATGTTAGTTAGAAATAACAAGGTAAATTGGAAGGAGGGAACAGCCTAAGAGTTCAAAGTCACTTTCTATGGTAATCAGAAATTAGGGGAAAGAATAGGTTACTGCTATGTATGTCCATGTATTCATTCATTAAAAGTTCAAACTGAATTAAAAGTAAAATATTAAAAAGAACAGAAAATAAGTTGTTCTTGCCTTTCAAAGTTAAATTCAATTAATATTTATTTATAAGTTGTTGTAATTATGAAAATAGATTCCTACAATACCTTACGAACTTTATTAAATTTCAAAACATCAAGTTTCTTTACACTAGCAATCTTTTTAAAGAAGTATCTACTAAACACAACTCTTCAAAGTCAGGACCATCTTTTTACCACCAAGAGGTAAAAAGATTTCAAGAGAAAAATGAGCAAAAGTTTTCACATTTTCTTACATATTAACTCTACTAATTTTCATACTTCCCCTATCAAAGAGCTTACAAAATATAACATAAAATAAGGAGAGGACAAGTTAGAATCTGACAATTACAAGGAAAATTCCTTTTCCTTTTCTGAACATGTTTCTCTACAACTTTCATACATCGGTGGTATACCTCCCCCTAAAGATACAAAATAAATCTATTATCTCTTTCAAGGACAGGCTTTAAATTACCAAGACCTGATCATTATGTACTGCTCCCTACCCTCCTAGTATTTTCTCTCTTAACCTAACAGCAGTTCTGGTTCCAGCAAAAGTTTCAAAGGGTTTCAAATTTCTTTACTTAGATCTCCAGTTTGTTTATGTCTTTAAAAAAGCAATCATAATAAAAGTGAGGTGTAATTATGACCTCTCTCTCTTAAAAAAAAAATTAAAGTATCAATCAAGAAGATTAATACCTTACTCACAAGTCTTTATACAAAATATGTTCAAAGTTAAAAACGATTATCATTCCCCATATTTTTTTTTTAAATTTTAATATTTATTTTTTTTTTTAATATTTGGCGGACACAACATCCTTGTCTGTATGTGGTGCTGAGGATCGAACACGGGCCGCACGCATGCCAGGCGAGCGCGCTACCGCTTGAGCCACATCCCCAGCCCCCATTCCCCATATTTTAAACAATCCAAATAAATTTCCCATCCCCACTGTAAAGTTGACCAATTAATTTCATATTTAATCAAGTGTCTCTCTAGGGCAACAGCTCTCATGGATGAAGTTATAAAAGATGTCAAAAAGAACCTGTTACTAATGGAAGTACTCAAAGTTATAAATAATTTACATCTTTATATACATTAAAGGTATTCAAGTTAGTTGTGTTCCTTAGACTATCACTACTTTGACTATTTAAATTAAAGAATACATGATTGGGCTGGGGTTGTGGCTCAGGCCCTGGGTTCGATCCTCAGCACCACATAAAAAAATAATAATTAAAGGTATTGACAACTACAACTAAAAAATAAATATTAAAAAAAAAGAATACATTACTGACTGGGAAAAAACTGGAGGGGTAGTCTTGAAGAGCTCCAAAGAAGTTTCTCACAAATCACATAGAGTACATAGAAAAACTAAAAATATCAGTATAGGAGATCTGCTTACTTTCCAAATAATGATACTGAAACAGAGGCAATGGCTTTTAAATTAAAATCCAGCAGTCAGTAAGTTTCTTAAAACAATGTTTCTTAACTCTTTGCATTTAGAAACCAATTCCTTGATACTTAAAATTTTAATACAAACATAAACTATGTATACTATATTTTATCTACTTTGGAACTAAGGGGCAAAGTGCTTGTAATCACACTGTGCCAAAAACCATGGACAAATGACTAAAGAACAAAGGTAAAACGGAAATGCCATCATATCAAGTCATACCAAGTTAAAGTCAAATGATGTCAAAACCCCCTGAATGCTGAAGAGCATTCCTAGTACTCACAGCATTGTACCAAGAATCCCCTTCTTAATCCATCTGCTTGATAAATCATGCTGCTGCTTCCCTCTGAAAAATTAATAGCTAAAGTAATGCCACTTTACACTGAAAAATCATGGCTAGAAAGCCACTCTCTCTTGATCCTTCCAACTGTATTTTACACTTGTCTGTTACAGTACTAGCTCTAGTATACAGCTTAACTGAATATTATAGAAAATAATGATGTAAGTAAAAACTGTTTCTATGTCAACTAAATGAAGTAGAGACAACTAAATTGAGTCACTAGGAAAAACTGTTATTTAACTATGGACAAAAAATGTAAGAAGACTTTTCAATATCATAAAAATCTAGAACAATTCAATATTCAAATTACTAAAAGCAAGTTAAGAGCCAAGAGTGATGGCATGCACCTACAGTCCCAGCTACCCTAGAGGCAAAGGCAGGAGGATCTCTTGAGCCCAAGAGTTTGAGGCCAGCCTATACAACAGAGCAACACCCTGTCACAAAAACAGAAAAAAAAAAAAAAAAAGAGTATCAAATTGGTGGATTCATATTCAAAGAGGTCTTATTGTCTTATGTGGTGCTCCATAAAAACACTGGCAAATTACATGTTAAAATAAAAGCTAAGCTTGATAAATAAATGTACCTGTGTGTACATGACATGCTTTTATGATTTTTTGCTTTAACTAATTTCTATGATAAATCTATCAATCTTGACTACATATAATGAGGGGTTTTATTTACAGTTCAAGTAAAGAAAATAAACTCATAGTACATAGTAGTATGGATATGCCAAATTCAAAAGAATTGCTGTTGAACAGTAAACCCATATTCCCTACTGCATCCAGAATACATAATAGCAGTTTCTGAATAAAATCTAAAGAAACATATATTGTAACTAAGTTTCTTTTAAAAAAGACACAAACATACATGTATGATACATCCATAAAGTATCTGTTCTGCCATTTAAATTCCCTAAACAATCAAAATAATTTACGAGTAATACAAGGAAATTATGTCTTTTTTTTTTTTTTTTCTAGCATAAGGGATTAGGGGATCAAACCCAGGGGTACAGACTTTTTACTTTTTGAAACAGGATCTCACAACTCACTAAGTTGCTTAGCTGAGGCTGGCCTCTAACTTAGGATCCTCCTACTTCAGCTTCCCCATCTCTAGGAATACAGGCATGGGCTACTACCACATCCAGCTTGGAAATTATATGTTCTTTACAAGTGAAATCAACTCTAGTTCTGCATCCCCACATCAAGCAAGGTATTGCAGCAAAGGATTAAGAATGTACACTAATTTTACAATTTAAAGTTGTAGGCAGATAATAGTACCTTCTTCATATGACTATCAGTAGAATAATGTCTATTCCACAGCTTGCGTTCAATAAATGGTACTAGTGATTAGTATTGTTTTATATTTTTTTTGACAATATTTAACTGTTATATCCCTAAAACATGGGCTAGTGTCTCACTCAATAAAAAAAAGTCCTATAATTTTAAAAAAGCATCAAATAATTCTGCCACTTACTATAAACTGAAATTTTACTACATTGTTAAGACATCTTACTGAATGAATACAATCATATCAGATAATCAAAACAAGAGAGAAAAGAAATTAGGACTATAAATCTCTACCCACTAGGACTTCATGAGGTCCTAAATATTATATACAGAGGTTTAAGAGTATTTGATTGCAATCAATCTATTAAAAAATTAAATACTTTTATCTGTTCAATTTTAATTAAAGAAAAAATTTTTTGGAAGACTTACTCTAAGAGTCAAAATGCCCACAAAATTAATAGAGAATAAGTTACTATCTGGCTACATTTACCTCCTATGAAATTCCAAGTTTGAATACAATGGCCACATAAAATAGCCAGCAAAATTAAGAACGGCAAACATCTGCAAATGTCATTTTTTTATTTTATCTAAATACTCAGTGAAAATTTTATGAATCATTTTTTAAAATAGGGTAATCTTATATGCCTTATTTCATATTTCTACCTGAACCCCATCCTGGAATACATTATGTATTCAACAAATACTGTCCTTTATTGTTGTTGTTTTGTAATACTGGGGATGGAACCCAGGGCCCTCACACATGCCAGCAAAATACTCTTATCATTGAGCTACATTCCTAGCTCTTTTTTATTTTTCATTTTAAAATATGGGCTCACTAAATTGCCAGGCTATCTGTGAACTTGCAATCCTCCTACCTCAGCCTCTCAAGTAACACAGCACCCAGCTATTAACACAAATTTAAAAACTGAACCTAAGGTGATGGATCCAAGCCAATCTGCACACAATGGCCTCAATTAAACACTTTGCCCTAAGTCATAAAACTAGTAATAGTGTCAAAATCTGACATTAAAATTCTTATTCTTTCAATTATGCCATGTCATCTACACATAATAAATGCATAATAATTATTAAACTCAGTAGTTATGTTATTCTCCTTAAGTCATTTTTTGGCATTATTGTTTTTTAAAGACAAAAATTTTTAGGAGCTATTATCCCTTCAATATTCTGCAACAGAGGGCTGGTATTGTGGCTCAGAGGTAGAATTCTCACCTACCACGCTTGAGGCACTGGGTTCGATCCTCAGTACCAACCACAAAAAAAAAAAAATAAAGATAGTGTGTTCACCTATAACTGAAAAAATTAATATTTTTAAAAAATATTCTGCAGCAGATTCTTGCTCCCCCAATATTTTGCAATAATGAGGGGTGAACCCACTTGGAATTTCACAATCAGACAATAATTTATTCTCTACAATGTTGTGGGCATTCTGATTATTATAGTAAATTCTAAGAATTCTAATTTCTTCAAACTGAATAGATAAAAAAGGTTTTTAACTTTTCCCCCCACTGTAAGACATGATCTCAAAAAGTTGCCCAGGCTGGTTCCCAACTCAGTATCCCCTGCCTCAGTTTCTAGAGTAGCTGGGATTACACGTGAATGCCATCACACCCAGCTTCTGAGCAGATTCTGCTGGTTGAGATTTCCATATCCTTCCAAGAATATGAAATTCCTGATTTGGGAACTCTATTTGGGGATCCTTGTTCCAATGAAGGCAAAGCAATGTGTCCAACCAGAGTACTGGCCACAGGACCTAAGCTCACCAATCAAACTGAAAGGCAGGACACTTCAGAAAATGAAGACCAACAACATAATTAACGTATAGGGCCCCAAAAGCTGGCGCAAACATGTCTGGATGAGGGAAATCTAAGCAATATCATTAAAATACTGATATTTTAGTTTAACCTGAAACCTGACTCAAATTGACTTAAAAATCTGAAGGAAATTTACACCAATAAATAAATTTCCTTCAGATTTTTAAGTCAATTTGAGTCAGGTTTCAGGTTACACTAAAAAAATCCCAAACTTGGGTTTTAGGATGTTTCTTAACATGCCATGTCCTTTCCAATGCTTCTTATCAATTGGGCACCTATTATATATAACGTATTATATGACATGTTTAAAACAAATCTACATCCAAAATCTACAAAGGGAATTTTACCCTCACCATCTCAGATATGAGAAAATGCAAACTCAAGTATTGAACATCATTCTCAATACCACATAGCTATTACTTGGAACCAGAATTCAAAAGCAGGTTTAAGAAGCTCATAAGCACTTGATCCATGAACTACAAGAAACTGCCTACTGTGTGGAACTTGTCTTTAAAGGTCTTTACTCAGGTATCAACTCTTCTATGAAGACTTCTGTATCCATTGATGCATTTCACAGAACACTCATAGAAAGTAATTATTACAATGTATTGTAACTGTATGTCTACTTGCTTAAAATGCAACCTCTGTAAAGATAATGGGATCCAGATAATTCCAGTGCTTCCCACAGTATTTGTGACAGGAAAAGTAAAACAATAGAGAAATGAAGTCCTATCTATTACAGATTAAGCTTCACTAAAATAAGCAATTATCATTATACTGGCATATCCTTTTACATAGAATGTTTCTAAAGCATGGAGCATGGAATTTAGGATGAAATTTGAAAATATTTCCTTTATATTACATATTTGCTGCAAGGAAGGTACTTTTTGTACTTTTGAAGGACTACACCGAAATGTTGGAAATCTAGAACAGGAATACATATATTTACAACCAAACACTTTAAACATATCAAAGGACTTGTGTTTAGTAAAAGCGAAACATACTTCTTAAGCTCCTATTAAAAGTCAAATACAAGCTAGGTGTGGCCAGCACCCTTGTAAATGTGACCCAAGCTACTGAGGAGGCTGAGGCAGCAGTATAGTAATTCAAAGCCAGCGTGGGCAACTTGGCAGAACCCTATTTCACAGTAAAATTCTTTTACAAAAGGCTGGGGGATGTAGCTCAGTGGCTGAGTGCTTGCCTAGCATGTGTGAGGCCATGAGTCCAATTGCCAGTACTGCAAAAAAAAGTAAATACAGTGAAAAATTTTTTAAAAAGTCAAACACACTTTAAACAAATTAGACTATTACCTGAATATCTGAACCAAAGTTGCCAACATAAGTCACTTAACTCCCAGGTTTTACTTCACTTAAAAATGAAAAGCAGAAACCAGAATATTTCCTAAATACCACCTACCTCTGGCAACTTCTGTTTTCCTGACTACACAACCAAAAAGTAACTTTAGGGATTCTCTTATCACACCATTTTAATGCTGAGCACAGTACATACTCCTGACATTTTTCTTATTTATGTATTACCATTTCCCCCATGAGAATATGTGCCAAGAGAATAAGGACTTTGTTGTATTCATCAGTACACCCTAAGCCTTCACATAAAACCTAGTACACACCCCCAAAAATGTTTGTAATAACCATGGAAAACTAATGTCTCGTTGTCCAAATAAAATAAAAAACTAAAGCAAAGAGTACACGAATGGGAACGTCCTACATTTTCCAACTTTCAGGAAATCCGTCTTCCTATTTCTTACTTTTTCTAAGTTATTACTCTTACAAAGATCTTGAGAATATTTAGAAACTCCCACTTTGTTAGTAACTTACTTTGAACCCACGATAATTAGCATATAAAAGCATCTTATCAGTTTCAAAATCATCCAACCTTCCAAATCAAATTTCACAGAAAAGAAATATTTTAACAGGGAAAAAAAAAACTTACTAAAGTTTAATGAGGGGGAAAAAAAAAACCATCTGATTCAAGACGACCCTCAGTTTTTTTTAAACAAGGTTGTCTTCCCATGTCTCCCCGTTTCTGTGCACAGCCAGGACACTTGCGTATTGATCCAGAGGTCTCACAGATACCACAACCATATTTAGAAATTGCACAACTCCTAACCAGTACCTTATTTCCATTAAAACTCTCCCCAAACTCCTCAAGACCCCCTTCAGACTGAAAAGCCAAAACCTTACAACCTCACATCTGCTTCTTGGCCTCCCGCTCCTGCACTGAGCCCCCTCCAACTTTACTCTTTTGGGACCCCCATCTCGGCCACCGAGAGGTTTCCATTCTAGCAGATTCCTAAGCGCCTGCTCTCCCACCGTTACCCGGGCGCTTGGGAGCGAGTCCCTGCCCGCCCCATCCCGCCCCCAACCCCCGCACGGCTCCCGGCAGGTGCCGGGTTGGGAACCGCAGCGCCCCGGCGGCTGAGAGGCGGGGCACACAAAGGACCCGCATGGCCCTCCCCAGCCTCCCCGCGTCGCTCCCTCAGCCCCGCGGGGCCCTCGCCGCGCAGTCCCAGACCCAGGCAGCGGCCGCTGCTCGGCGCAACCAGGGATGCTCGCCCTGGCCGCCCCCTCCCGGACCCACCGCCGCCCTCGCCCCACCCACGAAGGCTGCCCGTGGCTGGACCCTCGGCCGGCAAAACCGAAAGCGCATCCCGGACGTCGCCCGGGCCGAGCGCATCCCGCCCCGCCATCTCNACACTTTGGACCAGTTAATTTCTCAGTGTGGAGGCTGTCCTGTGCTTTGTAGGACCCAGGCCTCTGACCACTAGACTTCCTGGCCTCTGCCCACTAGACGTGAGAACACCCCCTTTCTCCTAGCTGTAGCAACCCAACTGCCAAGACACTGCCAAATATGCAGGGAGATTTAGGTGGGTGAAAACCACTACTGCACGTAGAAAACCAGATCTTCCACGGCAGGCACCTCCCATTTGTCACATGGGACTCAACTGTCACCTTAGCCAGACTGTCCCAGATCCACCTCCTTAATGTTGCAGATCTTCTCTTTTCCCTGAAGTTGCTCTCTGTCAAATTGCTATGTTTCATTTTCTTCATAGTTCCAGCTGTTGGAACCACTGCATCTTATTTAGCACTTACTGTCATCTAATATAGCCCTTTAAAGCCTAGCCCAGCTCCTGTATTTTCTTCACTGCTTCATCCATTTCCCTCCCAGAGCTGGAGACTTAAGTGCTCGATTTTTATTAAATGAATGCATGAAATGTATCTAATCTTTACATCAACTCTTTGAAGTAAGCTTGATTGTTATTTCTATTTCACCAATCAGGAGGATTAGCGGTGGGGAGCAAATAGATTTACCTGCGTATTTGGGTTCGGAAGCTAAGATTCCAACCCAGTCACACTGCAGAACCTGAATCTCTTCATTACTGCAGGTATCAACTGCCTGCAGGATGTTAGAAACCATCCTTACCCCCTATTTCTCAAAGGAATACAGGGAAACCAAGAGAACTAGAGTTCCAAATGCAGATAATGGGGATCTTTTTACAGTGTTAGCAACCATTAAAATCCAATCCTTCACTAAGGATTACAGAATAATGACATTCTGATTCTATCATTCCTGCTTCATTATTTTTGCTGAAATACTTCTGTAAAGAGAAAACATCTTATCTACTATTTGGTACAGCTCATGTCAGAGAGACAGGATAAATGTTTGATTCTTTTATTCACAAATTTTCATGTCACCTTTCAATGGAGATCATTATAAATTCAAGGATTTAGACTTATTTGATGACCTTGATGCTCCTGTCATCTCATCATTAGCCTCCTAAAGTTGGCTGAGTATTTTGACAAGACCCTGACTTAAGGTCAAATCCTGTTCTGCTCTGGCAGGGCCCTGAGCTGTTCAAGAGATGAGAGCATTGAAATGTCGAATCCTTGACGGATCAAAACAAGGCTGACTTGCCAGCCCAACTCTGGAACTGGAAGTCACTCCGTAGTCTCTCGATCATTACCAGCAAACGCTCCTCACACCCTGTGGCTCATTTCTCTATTTGCCAGGCTCCCTTGTCCCTTGTCTGCTCTCTGGTTGCTCACCTCTCCATGGTCCCTCGTCTGATTCATTCTAGAACCAGCAGCCCTGACTGCAGCACCTCATGCAGATGGTGAGTGGGTGTTTTATTATTGTGCTTTGTTTTCTGAAGAGGCACAGGCAGGTATTTCCAAACTATTGATCTATAAGAAAGTGAAATGCAGGTAAAATCCAAGATGCTATTTTCAAAAGCTGGAAGTCCCAGTGAACATTGGCTCTTTCACACCATGTATAATATTGAAGCAGCTTTCTGCTTTTAAAAATTTCAGGGAGAGTTTTGCCATATACCAGCAAGAATATTTATGTATTTACCCTCCCTTAGCCCTCACCACAATGCAGGAAGTATTATTAGCCACATTCTATAATCGAGGAAACTGGAGCTCTGAAAAGCAGGCTTGCCTGAAGCCATGCCCCAATTGGTAGGCATGAAGTCAGGATTCAAATTCAGGCCTGGCTGTAAGATATTAGCCTCTGCTTCTGGTGACTGAGTACTGACCCTGCTCTTACAGGATTTACAGAGCAGAAATCAAGAGATGTTAGCTCTGCAGCTAGAGTAAATCTTTTCAAAATGCAAATGTAACTCTGACATCCCCAGCCTTCACACCCCGCCCCCAACTGAAGCCTTTCTGTCATTTCCTGTTGCTTTCTGGATGAAAGAAATTCCAGGAGTCTCTGAAGCCTCCTGCCTGCCACAGTAGGTCTCTCCCACTCTGGCTCAGCCCTACAATGCCCGGGGTCCTACAGGCACCACCCTAAGTCTTCACCATTGCTCCAGACCTACTTGTCAGTTTTATTTATTCTCCTCTCTCCTACCACAGGGCCTTTGCATTGCTTTTTGTTGTTGTTTATTTCTAGAAACACTCTTTTGTCTCTTTTATTCCTTTCACGTTCCTCAAATCCAGCTCAGTATCTATTTTTCAGAGATCCTTTTCTGACCTGCCAGCCAAGTCAGGTTCCATAATATATGCTATTAGCCCTATGAACCTCTCCTTGCTAGCACTTAATGCTGTAGCCGTTTATGCTGCTTTGTGATTTTTCAAGCGTGAGACTTGGCACTTAGAAAGGGCTCGATAAATATTGGTTGAAGGAATCCATAAATGTACCAGTGGGGTGCTAAAGATTAAAGCTTCCTTCAGTTGTATGCAAAGGGTGCAGTATTCTGCTTATTGTTATCTCTGCTATTTTGGCACTCAGAATGCCTACAGTTGTGTCAAATCTTACAATAGTTTTGTTAAGGAACTTGCAGATTCTGAAATCAAATCTGCAGTAGTAAAGAATCTAAAGCCACCCAAATGCTGACTGACTCTGACTCGTTTAAAGGCTCTTGCCTGTCTTATCACCAAGGGTGACTCAGAGAAAATGTCCTGAACAAACCCGGGTGTGTGGAGAGGACCCATGGAGCCAGCACACCAGGCAGGGAGCTGCCAACTCATCCTCAGCCGCCCCACCCTCCACACCCAGAGGAGGCCCCATGTCTTCCAGAGAGCAAAGTAGGACAAGCAAAGACAAATGGCCTGGGATGACCAACAGTGTGAGGAGAGAGAAGAGGGCTTCCCCTTCAGGGAGTACCTCAGCTGGAACTCCTGGCAATACCTGAGTGTGACAGAGACCACCAACAAACGCACGCGGTCGACAGACATGCGGGTGCTGTGGCCCTCCTTGCCACCAGCAGCACTCTGAGTTCCTGCTGTTGATAAGTCTTGGACTTTGCTAGTGAATAGCCCAGTGACCTTCTTTTGTTTACTTGTGCATGAAAAGGGCTAACTTAAGTTTAATGGTTTAAAAATATGCCTGATATCTTTTCTTATTTTAATGCACTGGGAATCTCAAAAAATTTGAAGAGGCCATGAGTTCCATCTGAGCCCACTTATCTTCTTCCTGAGCCCCCCACTCCCATCTTTCCCAAACCTTGGAGCAGAGTACTTCAGAAGCCCCAGATCCTCCTCAGACACCCGGCCTCCGTGGAATGAGTCAGGATGTTGGGGAACTTTGTTCTCCATTCTTGGGGGGTCTTCATCTCTTCCTTTCTGCCAGACCCTGATACTGAAAGCTGATTTTGAGTACAAAGAGGACTTTGCTGACAGCAATAAGTATTTGCAGTGTAGGGAAAGTGGAGCTTTGAGTTTTGCATTTTGATTAACACTTTTGCTCCCCATGGCTGGACCTTTTCCAGCTTTTGGCCAAGAAACCAATCCTGATTTTTATGACCCATGTAAGTAATGCAAAAGAAAAGCAATGTTGGCCCGTGAACTTCCCTAGGCCCCAGCAGACTTCAGAGTGAATTACCACAGGGCCTCAAGCATAAAGCACTGTGGAATAATATTCAACTAGGTTTTTTTTTTTTTCTTTTCTCTTCATTTGGTACTGCCTTCCTTTAGCTGTGGTTTGATTATTTTTAACATTGCTTCCTGACTTGCTTTTTAATTTGAAAAAAGCAGCCAGAGAGAAAAAGAAGAGGGGGAAAAAAACCTACAGAGAACAAGGAGTTGGTGTGTACTTCCCGGAAATACCGGTGTGGTTTCTGGGTGCACATGCAGAGAGCTCCCAGAGCCTAGGTGCCTAGGAGCCAGACACCCAAAGGGCAGGACTCCTTCCACACCAAAACACTAATGCTGACAGCTGGTCGCCTGGCCTCTGACTCCCTACAGATGCCAAGGAAAACAGATGCCCCAAAGACCTGCTTTGCCTTCTACCTGGATTCATTGCTCTGCTCTCACTTGGGAGCTTTCTCTCACCAGCAGAATTCTGTGCTTTCCGAGAGCAGGCACCAGGTCACGGCCCTCATGTCTCCACCTTTGTCTCCACAAAGATGCTCCATTGTGCCAGCTGGTTGGCTCCACGCAGGACGGTTCTGGAAGCTCACAACAACTGCACCTAGACTTATCCACTTATCAGCAAGGCATTTTCTGGATTTCGGAGGGAAACTAGAGGTCGTTTTCAGCCTTCTTTCCTTGCTTCATTGAAGATGTACTGAGCACCTACTATCTGCCAGGTTCTGTGCTAGAAACTAAGCCTGCTGCAATGAACAAGGCAAGATCCCTACTTTGTTGGAGCCTGTGTTCCCATGAAAGAGAACAGACAATAAACACATTAATGTAGCGCACCAGGGGCCTGAATGGAAAAGGAAGCAGCCGTGGCGAATGTGGTGTGGAAAGGGGGATGCTGCCAGCTGGTCAGGCAGGTGCAGGCCTTGGGACAGACAGGGGCAGTTCTCAGAGTCGCATGTGTCAGAAACGCAGATACAACCACCTGGCTCGGAGACTCTGCCACCAAGCAGCCTCCCTCCTGTGGTCAGTATGAGCTGGCATCAGGATCCTGGGCTGCCCTAACTGCCTGGCGAGAACTTGAATCAGAATCTTCAGAAGCCAAGGGAGAGAGGCTAGGTCCCTGCCTCCACAGCAGGAAGAGAGTTCCGGGTAAGAAACGCCCCATTCTCCTCGTCAATGGGACGTTGTTCCTGCCCTTACTGAAAAGAGAAAAGGGATCTTCCCATCTGGTTCAGGGGAAAGAAAGGGGGCCCTGTGGGGAAAGAAACCTGCTCTAGTTATCAGAAAAGAAACACCCACAGCGCTTGTTCAACCCACAGAAAAGGAAAATGGACCCTGCCCATCAGCCCTCCATTTTGAAGGGGTCAGATGGAGGTGGTATTTTTTAAAAGTGGGTCTCTTATAAATAAAAGCTCATCTCTTCCCCTTTGTTATTTCTCACCAAAGTACTAGCAGATAAGTAGTGGCTCATCAGACAACTTCAGGTGCACTGAGCACAGAGTAACTCCTTGAGCCCTGGTGACTGATGGCACATTGCCCCCCCATCCCCCGAGGAGAGATCTGGTTGCACAGGACTCTCCCATCCTGATACCCCCAAAACGACGACTGGCATTTCCAGTGCTGGGTACCAGGCCATACACGAAGCACTTTCTGTAGAGAAAGCACAGTAATCCTCACAGCAGCCTTGGAGGTAGATTTTATTGTTACGCCCATTTTACAGATGAAGAAACAAAAGCTGTGGGCTGAGGAGCTTGCCAAGGGAAACCATGAAGAAACCATGAAGCTGGATTTGAAGACCAGTGGTCTTGCTTCAGTCAGCGCTGTGCTCCATCAGATCCTCCTGGGAGTCCAAGCCAGCTCTGCAGGACAGCAGGAAAGGCCAGGGGCACGTGCTGCTTTCCTGGTGCGAAGCTGGGCTCCGGGGGTTCCAACACCAGGGATACTAACTGGGCTTGCTTAACCCGAGGTTTCCCCACCCCCAGAGCTTCAGGCTGTGCACACAATTGACTTATTTTCACTTACAAAGTTACTTATATGAAGGAAATTACCTGAAAAGTTAAACATACCAAGCTACCCTGCTAAAAATGTCCCAAAGATTCATTTCAGTAATTGTCACTGCAGATGGGTCCTTGCTGTCTGTGCTTAGAGCCTTACAGCAAAGTGGCCTTCCACAGTGGGAGAGCCCTGAGGAAGTGCCTGGGGAGAAGCCCAGCACTGTTTTTACCATTGGATAACCTCTTGCTTTATCATTCCTCTGCCCTGGGCTACTAATGATTCAGAAGGGCATGGAAACATGGAATGAGAAAAATGCCACAAATGTAAGTACCACAGTCATTTTTTCTGCTGTTTTGAACATACCTACCAGTCCCCTCTTGGTTCAGTGTTTTGCCGGTAAGGCAGGATGTCCACCACGACAGAGGTTCAGCTGCACTTTGCCTGCACTTTGCCAGAAGCTGCTGTGAGCAAGCCACCTCTTGTGTGGCTACCCTTTGACCAGAGCGGCACTTTGATTGGTCAGAATACTTGTGGTCTGAAAGGCAGGTTGGTGGTTTGCATGAGCCTCTCCACTGTTCTCAGTCCATGCAAGTTTCCGTTTGACTTAAGTAAATACCTGACAATGTTCTGTTGCATCAATTTTATTGACAGAATACTCCATACCCTCTCTAACTGCAGCAGCAGCATGCTCATTTCTCCATGTTTTATGTGGGGTGGGAAGGGGAGCAGTGTGTGTGTGTGTATGTTTCTCTGTGTGTGTGTGTTTAGGAAATGGTGAAGCCTTTCCTTTCATCAGAACTCTACCTCCACTGTGTGCCTATGCCTGAGGAGACCGTGCAGCACAGGGATTGAAAGCTCAGGGTCTGGGGCGAACAGTCAGGTTCCAATCTTAGATCTCCCCTGGAAGCTTGAGCAAGTAACTGACTTTTCTGGGCCTCAGTTTCCTAAGCTGAATGGGGGAAATATCACCTACCTCATAAGATTACTATGAAGGGAAAGTGACAGTCTACCAAAATCAGTTAGTGTCTAGCAGATAGTGATCACTAGGGATCATTATCATAATCATTATATTCTCCTCTCTTCCCACAAAGCACCATCTCTCTTTACACCGGTGAGTGTGTGTGTGTGTGTGTGTATATGAAGCAGGGTCTTGCTAAACTTGTGACCCTTATGCCTCATCTTCTCAAGTAGCTGGAATTATAGAAATGAACCATGTGACTCATTTGTTTCTAAGTATCCTAAATAATACATGGATACAATCTCATTTTGCATACATATAATATATACACACACATGTCTTTATATCTGTGTGTGTGTATGTGAGTTAAACTGTATACAGTGTTGCCACAGTGGACTGAAGTATCCCCAAAACTTCATATTTACCTGGAATCTCAGGATGTGACCTTTGAAAATAGGGTCTTTGAAAGTGGAATTATTGGGGGATTTTAAGATGAAATCATCTGATTAAGTGGACCCTCAGTCCAGAGGGGATACAGACATACAGGGAGGAAGGCCATGGGAACACAGAGGCAGAAATTGGAGTTATGCTGCCACCAGCCAAGGAATGCCGGGGACCACTGGAGATTGGAGCAGGCAAGGAAGGATTCTTTTCTAGAGCCTTCAGAAGGAGCACAGACCTGCTGCCACCCTGGTGCTGGACTTCCAGCCTCCAGAGCTACAAGAATAAAACCCTGGTTATTTTCAGCCACCTAGGTTTATTCCTACAGCCCTAGGACACCAACACAGCTGGTACTAAGTCTCTTGGCATCCGATTCCTCCAGCCTTTCACTGCGCATTCCCCGGTCATCACCCTCTCCAGCAGTCATACCACTGTGTCACCTTTGCAGCCCCCTCTGTGCTCTTGCACACAGTACTTTATCTGGTCGACAACGGCCACATTTGGTGAACGTGGCTAAACTATTTTCCGTGCACCTGCCTGAAGTTCTGCAGCCTGATTGCAGCCAGGCAGCTGTGGAGCACAGTCAACATGAGGCTGCTGCAGCTGCGGCTGCTGTCCCCAGGGAACCCAGTGAGCAACCTTTGTCCCCCATGAGCATTGGTTTAGAGTCATTAAAACACAAGAAATTGTCGAGAACAATGTCACGTTTTTCATAATCCACGGTTCTTAGAGTCATTTTAACGTCTACTTCCCCTTTCTTAATGTGGCTGGCGTTTTTTGGTCTACTTGAGGCGTCTTCCGCAGATCTGATTAATATGGTTCTATTCTCTGTAAGAACAAAATTTCCATGTGAAGTGAACTTTGCCACTTTTCCCAACTGTGAGCAGACATGTAATTATCCACTACATGAAGAGGGATCTTCACTTACAAAATTTCAAATGGGAAGAGTATTAGGAATCACACAGGCCAGTGACTCTTGACAGCTTTGGGGTGCAGCCCTTTTTGAGAATCGATAAGTGATACGAAGCCCCCTTTCCTGGACTGTGCACTCAATATATAAAATAGCATCTCAGCCTGATCCAGGGGCCCAGGTTAAAATCTTCCCTGCCTTACTGAGGAAAATGAAGGATCCGGTGACAGATCTGGAACAGGAACCCAGATTTTCCTATCAACATCTCCCTGGTGATGACAGGTTCCCTCCTCTTAGTCCTTGAAGTCCCCAGGCTGTCTGCAGGGATGGCCGAGGTGGGGAGGAGAGCCCTGGTTGGGTTTGGTTGGGTTTTAATTTTTTGTTATTTTTTGTTGAACTGGGGATTGAACCCAGGGGCACTCTACCATTGATCTACATTCCCAGCTCTTTTTTATTTTGAGACACAGGATCTTACTAAACTGTCCAGGTTGACCTTGAATTTGCAAGCCTCCTGCCTTGGCCTCTCAAAGCTAGGATTACAGGTGTGCACCACTGCACCCAGCTATGAAGGCTAAAGACAGGGACCGACAGGAAGCAGAGTCCAACATCTCATGTTTAGACACAGACAGTGACGGGACCTCCACAGTGGATTTGTGTGACATGGCGCTTCTCCATTCTCAACCAAGGCCAGGACAAAAGAAAACAGCTTTACATTCCAGCAAATAGGCCCTGGATAACCCAAGAAGAATTCAGTTTAAGTAACAATCTTTGCATTCACTAAGAGAGCTTGTATTATGTCCTCTTCAGGCCTCTTAAAAATAGACCAGCAGCTCATCTTTCTAAAATGATTTGAATGTAGACAGATATGAAGGCAAGAGTACCATTCGTCAGGAATGTTAAGTACTGTGACATCTTTGTACACTGATCCTTCCACCTTGGCCTGGAGCGGGCATCCTTCACTACCTGGACCATTTGTAACCACAGGGGCGTAGCCTTGGGATCCTTGCTGCTCCAGGGTTACTCCAAATTGTCCTGGTTGGCAGTGAGCTTTGCCTCCTGTTTGCTCTTCAACAACTAAACGACCTTCCCTTCGTTTGCAATCTCCTGTGATTGGATGTTTCCCTGTAGCCCCACTTAAACTTTCAGATGGCTTTACTTGGTTCAGCAGAGGCCTGGAGATTTCTCTTTCTAGGGCAGTAATCTCTCCTAGGATTTCTTCGAATAGCTATACCTGCATTCTTAGTCATGTGAAATAATGAAGAAGGCCCTAAGCATTCTTGCTTATAACTTACGTATGTTTACATAGACTAGGAAGACTTTTTTTTCAGAAGGTTTAAGTTCAGTCTTATTATTGCTCTTAGGTTCTGGGTCTTAATTTTTTTATCCCCTTTTACATAGGATCTCCCCAACCCCAGGCCCCTCTCTTTCTTGCTCTTTCTCTTACTCTTGGATTTTATCTCTACCATTGGATTTTGAAAAAGAAAAAACAATGGACTGAGAAGTCTGCAGTGCATCAGAGTCAACAGAAACCCACAGGAAGGAATGTTGTTTTGCATTTTATCACTAAGAAGATGCACTGTGTATGTATTACATCAGGGAGACTCAAGGAGTGTCCTGCCTGCCCCTTCCTAAGATCTACTGTTTGCTTGCATCACCAAGCATTCCAGAACTACTTCTAGAACATTCCAACCTTGTGTTTGCCTCAGTGGCCCTCCCTCAGTGATTGTCTTCTGTGACATAACTGCACCACCCTGGGAGGGAACTGCCTAGCTGGCTTCTAGGGATCCAGTGCTCCTGCAGAGTGGGAGAAGCAGTGAGCCAGAGGTGTGGCTCCTGTGCTGGGGAGGGCTCCAGGGGAGGGAGAAGTACAGAAGTGTGACTGAGCGAGAAGTGTGTTCTTGTTGTTGTTTTTTGGTTTTGTTTGTTTGCTTGCTTGATATTCTAATTTAAAACAATGCAAACTAAGAAGGGCTTCTACTATTTTCTGGCATGACTTTTAGAAAGTAGTAATTTGCTCCCCCTAATGTCACAGTGACCTCCTCTACTGTCCTTTCTCAACACAGTACTAGAGGGTTTTCGTTTGTTTGTTTTGGTCTGGGTGAGTCTCTGTTTATGGACATTGAAATTGGCATTGAAACCAGGAACACCCTACTACTGAACTATACCCCCAGTCCTTTAAAACATTTTTATTTCAGCTGGGCGGGATGGTGCATGCATATAATCCCAGTGACCCAGGAGGATCAAAAGTTTGACGCGGGACTCAGCAATTTAGAGAGTCTCAGATCATCTTAGTAAAACTGTCTCGAAATGAATAATTAAAAGGACTTGAAGATGTAGCACAGTGGTAAAGCACCCCTGGGTTCAATCCTCTGTGTAAAAAAAAAAAAAAAAAAATAGACATGGTCTTGCTAATTTGTTGAGGCTGGCCTCAAACTTGGGACCCTCCTGCCTCAGTCTCCCAAATATCTAAGATTACAGCTGCCACCACCATGCCCATTTAAATAATAAGTTGGGATCCTGTCACTTTGGTATTCACATTCCTGCAGTGCCCAGACCACCTCCAACCCCTTGCCCAGCACCTCTGTCCTCCCCATCCTCCTGCGAGGCTGCTGCTCTGCTCGCTCCCTCCAGCCGCAGTGTCCACCTCACCACAGTGGAACACGACAGGCTTCTGCCTGGGAACTCTTACCTCTGTTTGGAGTCCAACGCTGGCTTGAACAACAACTCAATTTCTCCTCTGGGCCTCTCCATGAAGGCCCTATTTAAAACGTCAATCTGTCTTCTCCTCTCCTCCACACTATGCACACCACTCTTCATCCTGCTCCACTTTGTTTTTTCTAGAGTACTGAGGAACTTCCTAGATACTTTATAATTCTCTAATTTATTTATTATTCTTGTTTATTATTTAACTATCCTCCCCAAACTGTAAGCCCAAGAGGGCAGGAATCATTTCCTGTTTTTTCACCAATGTGTTCCAAGTCCCTTGCTTGAATAGTGCTAAGTACTTAATTATGGGCCACCACATCCAGGCATCCAGTGGCCCATAATTAATAGGTGCTTAATTAATATGTGATGAATACATGATTGAATGAATAAAAGAATGAGTAAAGGCTTTATTCTAGGTTGACTATTGATTAGTGCAAGAAGGTCACCCCTAAAGACATATCATTTATGTCTTTACCTATTTTAATGGGAGCAAAGTTGACAAAAAAAGTGCAACCAGGTAGTTTTCACAGTAATTTTTTTTTTTTTTTATGAAAGAAGTTCATAGTAGTTTCTTAGGTCTTCTTGGAAAAAATAAAAATAAAACAGTTGCTTATATTATTCTAATCAAACACTAAGTTTCCTTTCACTCAATGATGAGAAACAGAAATGAATATACAAGGAAACTTCTTAAAAGTCATGAATATTTTGCAAAGAAAGATTCTTTTGTGGTTTTATGATGGAATATTTTATGCTACCTACTTTCCAGCCACTCTACTTTTGCATTCAGAGGTAAGCTCAGATGATTAAGAGCTAAAAAACAGTTCAGAGACATGCTCTCTGCACTGCCAGCAAAATGATAGGCCCAGGGGTCAAACTCAGGCAATGTAATGTGTTATCTTTGAATAATCATCATCCTACCCAATTAAGTTTTGCAGAGGAAACAACTTTGAATCTAGATGCTAACAATATTGCGCCCTATGAAGACATCTTGATTCCATCAAAGAGAAAGTCTGACACTTAAGATGGGATAAAAATGTGTCCATAGCATCCTGAATTTGAGTGGAGGGCAAATCTCATGCAAAATAACATTACAAAATAGATGTACCTTGAGTCTTTAGGCTTCTTAAGGAAAATATGAGGGTTTTTCTGGTTTTTGCTTTGTTTTGCTTAATTCTGACAATAGAACCAGGGCCTCATGTACAGTAGGGAAGTGCTCACTTAGAGCTATGGTCCCAGCCCCAGAAATTCAGCATTTTTGTTGATGCTTGTGTTGTAAAAACTGGAGGGTTTGTTGTTTCCTTCTGTGTGCTTTGCAGGGTTGCTAGATTCTGACATGAATAATTAAACATGCACACAGTGACATTCTACTGTGCATATTTGAAAAAATCTCAAGTCTAACCTTTAAAGAAGTGCAGATGGCTGGATGTAGTGGCCCACACCTGCAATCCCAGAAACTTGGAAGGGTGAGGCTGAAGGATCACAAGTATTGAGGTTGGCTTTGGCGATTTGGCAAGACCCTGTCTCAAAATTAAAATAAATGAATAGAGCACTTGCCCAACATATATGAGGGCCTGGATTTGACCCCCAGTACTGCCAAAAAAAAAAAGTGCATGTAATTTTCAAGACCTGATGAAAGGATAATGTAGGTCTTTTAGACAAGGAAACCTCCCAAGAAAATCCAGGCCACGTGTTCAATCTGACCTAGATTTACAAAATCTGGAACCCTCCTTCTAGCTGCCTACACAATCAATAGGCATTAAGCTGACCTCAGGGGGCAAACCAGTCTCTGTCCCCCTCTGTGGCTTGCGATTCTGTGACAGTCCTATCCCTCTTGCCCCTTTGTCCTCAGCTTTTTCCATTACATGGGGTTTTTCCTCTAACTGTGCCTCTTTTTTTCACTAAGTTGAGAGTTAGATATTAGGTTTTTCATTTGTCTTTTCTGCTCCTAAATTGCTTCTTGTCCCTTGTCAGCCCCCTTACCTCCAGCCCCTTATCCCTTTCTAAGTGGTGGTTGAGTTAAGCCTCAAAAGCCAGACTGCTTGGATCTGCTGCCTACTCTACTCTGAACCATTGGTGGGGTTTTGGGATAATCACTTCAACACTTCTGTGCCTTGGTCTTCTTATTTGCAAACAATATTAACCATGTTTTAGTATTAAATGAGATGATAATACATGTAAAGTTTTTTAAACAATGCATGATACTATTATCTTCAAAGCAGAAATCTATCCATCAAGCCTCCAGGTAGATTCTAAATCTTAGATGAAGGCTTTCCAGATTTTTCCAACCAGATAAAATGGTTCTTGGTTATTAATTTGAATGCTTATAATTCTGGTTGGCACTTTTCTTATTTCTTGGAAAGGTACGGTTTCCTGAGCAAATAGATAGGTTAGGTAGTAGGCTCAGTGCCTATGTATGTTATCTCATTTGTGTTAACAGATGTGGGAACCAAAACTCAAAAAATAAGCTACTTTTCCAGACTCACAAAGCATATATAATTAAACTCATTTGTCTTCTTAACTTCATTTCCAGATCTGATCTTCTCTGATGGCAAGTTCGGTATCTCTTACTTAATTTTCTATTTCCTGTACCTTATATGGAGAAGGTGTACAAAAACACATGTATTGATTTGAAATGAATGTACTGTTTGGCTGTCATATTTTGGTGAAGCAATAAAAAGAACTGGCATTTATATAGCATTGTAGGCTTTATAATCTTTTTTGTTTTTTGGTGAATCCCCAGATATATTTATTTATTTATTTGTCAACATAGGTTCTTGCTAAATGGCTGAGGCTGCCCTCAGCAGTGGAAAAAATTTGCATTCCTCTTGCCTCAGCCTCCTGAATGACAGGGATTGCTGGCATGCACCACCATGCCCGAGTTACAGTGCACTTTCACCTGTGCTGACTCATTGCAGTTTCACAACAATCCTGGGAGATGTGTATTGTCATCATCTTCATTTTTCAGATGGAGACTGGGAGACAGAAAGGTTATCTGGCTTTCCCCAAACCAAACTGCCAGCAGGGGCAGGGCCAGGACTTAGACATAGGCCCTCTTCCATCAGCTGTCCCAGCAGAGACCCAAAGAATGGCATAACACCTTGACAACAAAATTAGCTGAATCTCAGAAACTGCAAAGTAGGCAATGTCCATAAATTAGCAGAAACCATGAAATTGTTTTGCCGGAATTCAGTTCTTCGCAAGGAGGAAGACAGACCCAGAGCAAGGCCAATTTAAAGAAATCCAATTCTCATTCTCTGGGAGAAGATTCTCATCTCAAATAGTTCCTCTCATTAAAACATGGATTTACATAAAGTAACCATCCAATAGGTTGTGCAGAACTCTACGCTGGCCCTCCTTATCCCTGAGGATTGCCTTCTGGAGTTTGCATTCTTGCCTTGTCTGGAAAGGTCAGGGGTAGTGTCATTTCAACATCTCTCTGGCAGTGATCCGTACAAAAGGATAGGACTAGGTGATGTAACCGCGTTTTACATTTCTAAATGTGAAAAAGCAGGTGGATGTGTTATTTATCAGAGGAGGAAAAAGAACTGCTGTATCTTTAGTAATATGCCCCATTTCAATAACTAGCCCGGGTTTCCCAGGGCATTTTTTCCATTGCAGATATGCAGAAAGATACGGAGGCAGAAATGCTGGCACATGCTTGCAAAGGGATTGATTACAACTCTACCTCAGGGATCTGATCTATAACTGCCCTTTGCCTTTCTTCACCTGGGAATGCTGATGGGTTTGGAGGGCAGCTGAGCTGCATTATCTCATACTCCAGATAGACACACTCAGGTGCAGCCACGACATCTAATGGCTCATTTATTTAACATTTTATCTGCTGAACATTGTACAAAGTCCAAAATTACATGTTGGGGAATGGAACAAAGAACTAGATGCAGACCCTTCCCCAAAGGGTTTTCTGTGTAATGAAAACAACACAGAAATTCAAAGAAGACAAAATACAAGAGCAGTAAGATAAGGTGCTGAGGTGGTATTTCATAGGAAACATGACTTCCCTGGTCTGGAAGGATAAGGGAAGGGAGATTTCATGGAGGAGGTGGCAGTTATGGTGAGCAGGATTTGAAGGACAAGTGGCCCACAAAGAGGAAACAAGCTGGGCTAAGGCTGTTGGTGGAAAACAAAGGAACGTGATAGAGAATTCAGTTTGTCTATAGCATAGGATGCTTAAAGGTCAGATCATTATTGGTTTTCAACTTTAACTTCTGTTAATGAGGTTTGGAAATCATTAATAAGAATCTTTCAATAAGGCAGAAACCTTGTTGAGCACAAGGCACATGCCTGTAATCACAGCTACTCAGAAGGCTGAGGCAGGAGGAGTTAAAGTCTAAAACCAGCCTGGGCGACTTAACAAGACATCCCAAAAATAAAAAAGGTCTGGGGATGTAGCTCAGGGGTGCCGCACTTGGCTAAAATGCAAAGGCCCCTGGGGTTAATCCCCAATACCACAAAAAATAAAGAATCAAAATAAGGTGGAATCCTTACACTGGCTAATAACTGGTATGACCCCCTCTGGGTTCTCCTCACAGATGTTTTCAGACCCAGAAGGCCATGTGGGTGGTGCAGGCAGTGGGCCAAGTTCACCCCCTAGGAAGCCATTAGGGGAATACAGTTCGGCTTCTATTACTGAAGACTTGTCCTTGGTTAGTTGTTCATGCTATAGTGAAGCCAGTAAAACCCACACTCCTTTCTTCCCAGAACTTCCAAAGGCAGCTGCTTAGTTTCAAATATCCAATCAAACATTAACAGTACATGATACTCGTACTGACCCATCCACACTGCATGCTTTATTTCACAATCCAGATGCGTTGAATCAACTCTTCTTATATGTGTAAACAGAGAGAAGAAAAAAAAAGGCAGGAAGGAAAAAATCAAAAGAAAGCAGGAGAGAGGGGAAAAAATAGTTTTTGTTCTTAAGTCTCAATTTCTACATTTCATAATTCAGTTTAATCTAGGAGGCATAGTGTGACTTATTTCCCAAATAGGAAATAAGTAAGGCGCTTTACTGCCAAATTGAATATGTTGATTTGGCTGTGATTTTTAAGCCACCTGGTAGCATATTTCAAGATTTCTCTTCATATGACTACATTTTAGCTCTGTCTATATATAATTGTGTGCTGGACTTGAATACAATAAAAAGATTGACTTTTTGCTTCCTCTTGATAACTGGAGTTTTCTACTCTATGAAAAATACACACTGCCATGTTGTGTCTGGCCCAGGCTACCAAAAAGAAGCTCGTTGGGAGAATTTGTTCCCATTGTTTTCTCAGCATGTTTTCTGCTTCGATGCATTGATTATGCTGTCATTAGCCAGAATACTGAGACAGGAAAAAGATCTATTAGATCATCAAAGTCCATTCCTGGAGCAGGCCCAAGTGTCTGGGAGAGGCTGTGACATGCTGTCTCAGGCAAATGACCAAGGAAAATTTAGAGCAGTGTAAAGTTTTATCCTGCTACCATTTTTAATTTTTGAAAGTTTCTGAAGTAACTGTTGGGGAGAGACTGATCATTAAACACAGCAGGAGTTAAATTAATGGTTCTCTACTGGGGATAGTTTTGTCCCCCTGGGGATATTGGCAACATCTGGAGGGATTTTTTTTTTTTTTTTTTTTGGTGTCACAGCTGAGGGGAAGGGATCACTACTGGCATCTAGCCAGTAGAGCCCATGGGTGCTGTTGAACATCCACAGTGCACAGACTGGCCCTTCGTGATGAAGAATATTCCAGACTAGCATGTCAAGGGCAAGGCGCTGAGGCTGAGAAAGCCCAATTTAAATCTACTCTTAACTTTTTCATCACTCAGGTCCAAGCAGAGCAGACCACCTGACCTGCTAAATGGCTCCGAGGAGCACACGGTATTTTGAAATAACCTTTAAAATTTTTTTTTTTCCAGTGATAGGGCTGGAACTCAGATCTTCACACGTGCTCTAGCACTGAGCAGCAAACCCAGCCCTTCCAATAAAATTCTTAACTAATTCCTAGTTTCAAGATAAGCAAGTATTAACAATTATACAGAGAAACAAAGTCACCTATTCTAGTTATTTCGAGGTTTAGGTTGTGTTAACTTTCATAAGACCCCAGATCAAATAAATAGCATTCTACAGGCCTACGGAAAAGAAACGATTAAATGCAAAAGGAAAAAGAAACCATCATAACTGCCTTGATCTGTAGAGCCCTATTGTTAATTGGAGGCTTGTATTATTGTTTCTATATATTCTCCAAGTAAAAGTTTGTATGGGCAGAGCAGATCTTTAAAGTCAAAACCTTAAGAGAAAAATCTGTGTGTGTGTGTGTGTGTGTGTGTGTGTTTTACTGGGGAGTGAATCCAGGGCCTTGCACATGTGAGGCAAGCACTCTACCAACTGAGCTATATCCCCAGCCCCAAGAGAAAAATCTTTGATAGCAAAAAACAAAAGAAATCTCAAGAGAATTTAATAGGTTCCCCCTTCCCCCATCATACCCACTGTTCAACCCCAGGGCTGCTGTTTCCTGATCCCAAAGAAGAACTTGGAGGACTCAACTGGAGAGTGTTTGGACATTTCATTACTCATGCTCCTCGGTGGTGGCAGGCTGGGACACAATGGAGGGTCGCAGGGCACCTAGAAGCAGGGGAATATACAGGATGGGTTGCTTGCCCCCTGCACGGGTGGGTTTTTTCAGATGTTTTGTGAATCCATTCTTTACAACCGAGGTCACTGCTTTGATCCTCACCTGAAGACTGGAGACAAGGGAAGGGGCCAGTTTCCTTGTCCATTTCCTTCAGTGTCACATTCCTATGAGTCCTTGTCTCATCACCAGGAACAGCACATATTCCTAGGCGCTGATTTGTGTTTACCCCAACACCCACCATTCGCCCTTTATTAACACGAAAAAGAGACTGGGAATGTAGCTTGGTGGCAGCTTGATGCCTGACAAGCACAAGGGCCTGGGTTCATTCCCCTGTGCTGGGGGCAAAAAGAAAAAGGGAAAGATAAGAAAATTATAGAAATACATACTTTATGGCTAGGCATGGTGGTGCAGGCCTGGAGCCCCAGGGGCTCAAGAGGCTGAGTCAGGAGGATGACAGGTTTGAAGCCAGCCTCATCAACTTAGCAACAACTGGTTTCCAAATAAAAGATAAAAGGGCTGGGAATGTAGCTCAGTGGTAGAGTGCCCTCAGTTTCAATCCCCAGCACTGGGGGTGGGGGAGAAGAAAAAAGGAAAAGAGAACTCGGGTAGGATAGAGGGATAGAATAAGGGGAAGGAAGGCAAGGAGAGATGAACATAAGTTTTCTCTCTTCAGATTTAAAAGGACCGTAAAGCTCGTAGTTGACTATTCTGTTCCCAACTTTCCACAGAATTTGTCACTGGTCTTGATCTCATCTATGACATAGATTTCTATGCTACAGGGTCAGGGGAAAAAAGGGATAAGTCAATTGGCTTTATGAAGTGTTACCAAAAGACTAGCATTAAAAAAGTAAACAGGAATTATAAATACTTGGGATAAGGTTGCCACAGGTTACCACATGTCGTCATATTTTTGTTTGCCTAGTTTTGTGAATCTTATTTGAATTAATACTTCCAAAGACCAAAGAGTTGTTACAAACCCGAAGTTAGCCCAGGCATTTTCAAAGTATGGAAAGCAAGCTGGTTGTACTGAGAATCCTTATTAAATACATATACTTATGAATACCTATTTTGGCCAGGCATAGTAGTGTGCACCTGTAGTCCCAGCTGCTTGGGAGGCTAAGGCAGGAGGTTCACTTGGGCCCAGGAGTTTGAGACCAGCCTGGGCAACATGGTGAAACTCTGTTCCTCAAAAAACATACAAATGAGTATATTTTTAAACTCTTTGAGTCCATTATCAAAATAATGCTTGTACTTGAAATGTTAAGTAGATTTATTTACTATTCAGGAGTCATCCCCACCTTAAATCTTGCCTGGATTGCAACGTTTGCTTATCTCCTATCTCATTCCTGCTTCCCCCTAACTTTTGAACTTTTCTGCACTGTTGCACTAACTTGGATTAAAATCTGTCACTTGTGTTTGGTCAAAACCCTATTCCAGTCTCAAATGCACTATGTCTGGTCTTTGGGCACTTCTTAGGGTATGAGCACCATGCAGCTGAGGCTTAGGGGCGACTTGTGGTGATATTTAGCACGTGAAGCATCTGTACAAAGCAAATAGGTGAGAGCGTCCATCCCTTTTTGTTGTTGAGCTCTGTCACCCACGTTCCTCCCCTGCTGGGTGAGGCTGCCTAGGATGACTCAAACACGAGTTCTTCACAGGAAAGACCGGAGCACTGAACACAGCAGAGCTAATAAGTAAACCAGGTCCCAACTTCCTCCATCAGCTGGCAGAGGTGGCGGGGGAGGGGGTTCACTTAATAAGCTCATTATTTTTATTGTATTTGTAAAAATTATGCCAGTCATATAAGCTCATGATGTATTTTTAAATGCCTACCACACAGACCGGTGGTGAATGTGGACTTTCTTTCCCTGTCTGCCTGGCCCCAACTCCCATTGTGCCTAAGTAAGCACTATTAATAGTTCCTCACATGTTCTCCTAGAAATTTTCACAAAGGAGAATAGAAAAATTATTTTTTCCTGTGCCCCAATTTCTTTTTTTTTTTTCCCCAGAGCTTACAGTACTATATATCACCACTAAATCTTTACCAGGCCAGTACCATAAATACCTCAAGCTCTTCCAAAAAGAGTTGAACAATTTGAGAAAGTATGAGATGGTGATTACTATTAGTGGCAGATCAAATAATTTCCCCCCAGTCTTCAATGTTTTCTCTTATTTATGTGTTTTTAATCTAGGGTCTCAAGTTCATTTTAAATTTTGTATCTGCTTTTCCTTAATTGAAAAAAAAAAAAGGCTTCATTTGCTGAAACAGGGGCTTAAACTAGCATTGCTCCTGCACACGCACAGATCATGTGGGTCTGGGGTGATTTTTAGTGGGTCACAGACCTAGCACGGTGGTCCTGTGTTCTTCAACTCCTTGTTGTTTCAAGGTACTGCTAACTCACTCCTCCCTCCAAATCCTAAATAGGAATGCATCGCTCCCCTAGCCCATCTTCCTGCCTGGATGTATTTTAATCTTTATGTTTTTAAACACCTACTGGGAACATGCCACCATTGCTGGTTTGCCCCTCAAGTTCTCTATGGCATCATTTGGGCCTCCAGTTTCATCTTAGGAAGAACTGCCAACTTTACATTGAACATAAAACACACAGAATGGAAGAGAGTTTCTCTCTCTCTCTCTCTCTCTCTCTCACTCTCTCTCTCTCTCTCTCTCTCTCTCTTATTCCTGATTGAACCCAGGACCCTACTCATGCCAGGCAAGCACTATACCACTGAACCACATCCCCAGCCATTTTTAGTTTATTTTCAGGCAAGGTCTCACTAAGTTGCCCAGACAGTCCTCAGACTTATGGTTCTCTCTTCTAAGTTCAGCCCACCCACCATCTCATTAATAGAAACAAAACCAAACCACTTTGCAGAAAGAGACATAAAGCTGCAGGGTGCCAGGGAGAAGCGGAGGAACTTTATATCATCCTCCATCACTCCTGTCAATCGTCATGCTTGTTCAGGTAACTACCCCATCCCCAGACAACCCCAGTCACTCAGCAGCAGCTGAGCTCCCACGTTGTGTGGGGGGTCTATGGACACCCAGCCCAGCTGCCAGTGACTGGCCCAGTGATGAGCATGTGAATTGGGAGGAGTGAGGAGAGGTTTTCTGGGATATCCTGGAGAGTGTCCTCATATTAAGGAGAAAGCAAGATGAGGAGAGGGTCTGTCTTCCCCTCTGGAAACTATCAAGTCAGAACCTGAGGCCCAAACTCGGCTGTATTAGCCTACAGAGGAAGTCAGCCCACAGGGGAAGGCAGAGCCCAGGGAGATGGAACTGGAGTCTCCCAATGTGGCCAACCCTGGCCGTGCTCTCAATGCTGCAGTCTGCAAGCCCAGGCTTTCTTGTTGTTGAAGCCAGTTAAGTAGAGCCAGTTACCCGGTGCCAGAAGCATCCTAATGATGAGTAAGGGAGTAAGGGAAGCAACCATCAGAGAACAAAAGTGAAATTTCTTCTCTACAAACCACATTTTGTCCCTTTGAACAAAGAAGCTTTTGTAGAAAAGCACAATATATAGCATGTTTGTTTTGGCCTTGTTATTATTTGTTTTCCTTGATAAGAGTGAAGACGCAAATTTCACCCCTTTTATCCTTGTGATTTAGAACCAACCCTAAGACAGCAAAATTGATACAAATAACAGTGTGGATAAGAATATCAATTGCATGCAAGGCACTGGACTGAGTGCAGGAGTTTGGGGAGAGGTGTGAGGAGTGATGGGTAATGAATGTGTTGTTGTGGGTACGATGGTCTCTCATTCTTTTGGCTACTGTTGTTTTTTTATTTTTTATTTTTTGTTTGTTTTTTGAGACAAGATCTCACTATGTCGCAGGCTGGTCTCAAACTCCTGAGCTCAAGTATCTTCCTGCCTTTGCCCTCCAAGTAGCTGGGACTACAAGAGCATACCACCATGCTTCCTAAGAGGTTCCCATTCTGATTTTACCCCTTTGGAATCTCAGAGAAAGCAATTAGTGTAATTCTACTTGACAGCAGCCTTTGTGGAGGAGATATAAGATCTGAGATTTGAAGCTTAAAAAACAAAAACTAAGGGCTGGGACTTGAACTTTCTATGCTGACATGATTATAGCCTCTCATGTAGTCATGGTAAAATAGTAACTGAGACACATTAAAACTTTGAAGTCTTTATTTGAGAAGACTGATTCATGAATCAGGCAGCAACAAACCATAGTGGTTGTGTTTCCTCCAAGGGGGCATAAAAGGAAAACTCTTACAAAATGTTAATGGTACAGCTGGGTGCACTGGTGCACACCGTCATCCCAGTGATTCAGGTGACTGAGGCAGGAGAGTCACAAATTCAAGGCCAGCCTGAGAAACTCAGCAAGACCCTGTCTCAAAAAGGACTGGGGATGTTGTTCAATGGTAGGGTGCTTTCTTAGCATGTACACAGTCCTAGGTTCAAATCTCCAGTATCAAAAATATAAATAAAAATTAAAAGATGTTCATGGCAAATAAAATATTTGATTATTGAAAGTGGAATAGAGCCTTTGGGTACCTAGGTAGAGATTAGTTAGCAGTTTCTGATTGGTTAAACTAATGTTTCATTTTCCTATGATATTACCATTTTCTCTCAGGTTTCAGTTTGCTTATGTAGGACTGTTCCTCAGAGCACTGGGGCCCTTCAGCCTGATGGCCTCTCAATTATTATTATTATTTTTAAAAATATTTTTCTAATTGTAGATGGTCATATATCTTTATTTTGTTTATTTATTTTTATGTGGTGCTTAGGATCAAACCCAGTGCCTCACATGTGCGAGGCAAGTGCTCTACCACTGAGCCACAATCCCAGCTCTCTCAATAATTATTTTAACATAAGAAATAATATGGAGAGATCCCTGTAAGTTTAACCCAGTTTCCCCCCATGATACTATCTTGCAGAGGTATATAATACAAAGTCTCAACTCAGATGTTGATGTTGGTACACTCAAGACCCAACATCTCCATCATTCCTTCACGCTGTCCAATCACAGCCACACAACATCTCCCCCACTATGACCTTTTCAATAAACTCTGGAAATCAGTAACCCATTCCCCATTTTTAGATTTTTGTCCTTTCTTGAATGTTTTATATATGGAATCCTATGACACATAACCTTTTAGGATTTGCTTTTTTCACTTGACATACTCTCTAGAGACTCATCCAAGCTGTAGTGTACGTTAGTGGTTTGTTCCTTTTTATTGCTGAATAGCATTCCACGATATTCAACAGTTTGTTGAATCGTTCGTCCATTGGAGGGCAGCTGGGTTGTTTCCAGTTTGGGGCTATTACTAATAAGCATTGTTCTATTGCTATCAGTATTCACAAAAAGGTTTTTGTGTGAAAATAAGTCTGTTTCTTTAGAATAAATGCCCAGGAATAGAATTGCTGGGTTATATAAGTTACATGCTTAATTTTTAAAGAAATCGCCAAATTGCTTTCCAGAGGGACTGTAACATATAAGATACCACTGATGGGGGAGTGACTGATGAAGTTTCTTGGCATCATCACCAGCATCTTGTGAATTGTTGATATTTTCAAGGTTAGCCATCTTGATAGGTGTGTAGGGATATCTCTTATGCTCTTAATTTGCATTTTACTAATAGCAAATGATGTTAAGCATTTTTACTGTGTTTATTGCCATTAGTATATCCTTCTTAGTAACACGTCTCCTTATGTCTTTTTGACTATTCTCTAAGTGGATTGGTTTTTGTTTTACTGTTGAGTTTTTCAAGTTCTTTGTATAATCTATCAACTGGTCTTCTGTCTGACATGTGGTTTTCAAATATTTTCTTCCTTTCTGTAGTTTGTCTTTTTTATCTTCTTAACAGGGTTTTTATGGTTTTTTGGCAGATTAAAAAAAAGCTGTCATTTTTATGAAGTCTAATGTATTAATTTTCCTTTTGGTTATTGTATTTTTGTTGTAAAACATTTTGCCTGTCCCTACATATAAAAGACTTCTGTTATATTTTCTTCAGAATATTTTATAACTTTATGTTTTAGGCTTATATACATGATCCATTTTACACTAATTTTTATAAGGTTTGAGGTGTAGATTGAGATTCCTGTTTTTGCCTATGGGTGGTTGTCTATGCATTCATGCACCATTTGTTGAAAAGGTAAACTTCTTCCATTGAACTGTTTTTCCACTTTGTCAAACATTTAGCCATTTTTTAAAAGGGGTCTATTTTGGGGTTCTCTATTCTGTTGTATTGATCTGTCTGCCTATCCCTCCACCAATACTGCACCATCTTGGTTCTCTAGCCATATGATGAGTCTTGAAATCAGGTAGACTGGTACCTGCCACTTAGTCTTTTTCAAAGCTATTCTAGTTCTTTTTCCTTTCTATATAAAATTTAGACTAATTTTACTATGACCACAAAATATCTTGTGAGTATTTTGTTAGACATTATATTAAAACTGTATATAAATTTGAGGAAAATTGGCATCATCATTATGCTGAGTATTCCAATCTGGGAACACAGTGTCTTTGATTTCCTTCACCAGATTTGTGAAAGTTTCATCACACAAGTCCTGTAATGTGTTTTGTTAGATTTGTACCTATTTCATTTTGGGAAGCTATTATGAATGTTATTATATTTTGAATGTAAATATCCAGATATTCATTGCTAGTATATAAAAATACAACTTTTTTTTTTTTTTTAGAAATTTATCTCATATCCTATGACCTTGCTTAACCCACTATTAGTTCCAGGAGTTTTTGTTGTATTGTTTCTTCCCTGGAGTTTTTCTGTGTGGACAATCATGTTGCCATCGTGGGCAAACTTTGCTATGTTCTATTTCCATTTTAATTCATCTTGATGTACTTTTAATTTCCTTCAGAACTTCCTCTTTGACCCATAGATTAATTAGAAGTGTGAGGATTAGTTTCCAAATGTTAGGAGATTTTTTATTTTTGCGGTTCTAGGAATTAAACCCAAGTCTTCTGCATCTTGGGCTAGCACTCTGCCACTGAGCTACATTCTCAACCCTGTTTGGAAATTTTTGTGCTATCATTATATTATTTTCAATTTGGAGTTTGATTCCTTTGTGGTCAGAAAATATGCTCTGCATGATTTCAATTCTTCTAAAATTTTTGAGGTCTGTGTTATGGCTCAGACTATGGTTTGTCTTGGTATATATTTCATGGGTAGTTGAAAGTATTGTGTACCCTGATCTTTTTCAGTTCTACAAATGTCATTGAGACCCTATTTGCTGTTGCTGTTGTTGAATTCTGTATTCTTGCTGTTTTTCTGTTTCATTCTAGCAATTTTTGAGAGAAGAATGTTGACATTTCTAGAATTGTGGATTTGTCTCCTCCTCCTTTTATTTCTAACAATTTTTGCTCTAACAGAGCTCCACTCTGTGGTATGTACACATTTGGTGTTGCAGTGTCTTCTCAGTGGATGGAGCTTTTCAATCATTGTACAATGTCCCACTTTTCATCTGGTGATTTTGCATGTTCTGACGTCTGTTGGAGCTGATATTGCTATGGCCCTTCCTGTTTTCCTCTGACTCATGTTTACACAATATGTCTTTTTCCATTCTTTTATAGTCAATGTCTATATTATTATATTTCAAGTAAGTCTCTTGTAAGAGTACATGGTTAGATCATGTTTCTTAATCAAAATCTGCCAACCTTTCTCTTTTAATTGTAGTATTTAGACCACTAACTGGCATGTTAGGCTTAAGTCCAACATTATGCTGCTGTTGTTTTCTTCTTTTTCTTCTCCCTCCTTCTTTGTTTTTCTGTTTTCTTTTTTCTGCTTTTCTGTGGGTTAGTTGATTTTTATAGTTTCATTTTGATATATCTGTACATTTTGAGTACATCACCCTTCGTAGTTTTGTATTTGTTTTTCTAAGTAGGAGGCTATATACATTTAACTTATCACAGTCTATTGGTATTATCATTTTAGCAGTTGCAGTAAAGTGGAGAACCTTACCTCTCTTTACGTCCATTTACACTCATGCTACTTACAATATTACCTCAAACTTCTGCATACATTGAGAATCAAGTCAGACTGTATAATTACTTTTGCTTCAACAGATTAACATAATTTAGAAAACTCAAAAGGAAAATCTATTTTATTTACCCATAATTTTGTTTACTATATCTGTTCTTCCTTCCAAAAACTCCATGGTCTCTTCTTTTGTCACTTTTTTTTTTTCTATTTAGAAAACTTCCTTTAGCCATTCTTTTAGAGTTGATCTGTTAGAAATTGGTAGTTTTCTTTCTGAGAATGTTTTGATTTCTCCTTTATTCCTAGAGGATATTTTTGGTGGGTATAGAATTCTAAGTTGACAATTGGATTATATTAGTGCTTGAAAAATGCCGTGCCATTTCCTTCTCTCCTCCATGGTTTCTGGTGAAAAATCTTTTGCCATCTGAATTACTCATCTCCTTTAGATAAGATGTCCCCCCACCCCAATGGTTGTCTTCAAAATTGTTCTTTACTAGAGGCTGAGGCGAGTAACAAGGGAGGAGATATGGGGAAAGGTTGGCCAACATATCCTAAGTTATAGTTAGATAGGAGAAATAAGTGCTGGTGTTCTGCTGCACAGAATGATTATAAACAATTATAATATATTATGTATTTCAAAAAAAGCTAGAATACTTTGAATGTCTACAAAGAAATTATGTGTTTGAGGAAACAAATATGTTTATGCTGATTTCAAAATTACACAATGTGTACACATTTCTGAACATCACATGGTATGCCACAAATATGTGTAATTTTTGTGTTAATTTAAAAAATTTTTTTTGTCTTTTGTTTTTAAGAGTTTAAGTAGGATATATCTCAGAATGGATATTTTTGGCTTTATCCAGTTTGTGGTTTAGTTACCTTCTTGACTCAAATTCTTATTAAATATGGAAGTTTTTAATTATTTATTCTAATACTTTGCAACCCTTTCCTCTTTTTCCTTTCTTTCTAGTACTCTGAAGACACAAATGCATCATCTTGTTTTATAATTTCACTGAGTCCTGCACTTCTGTTCACTTATTTTCAATGTTTTATCTTTGTTGTTTGTTCACATTTGGTCATTTCTAAGTTCTATCTTTCACTACACTGGTTCTTTCCTCAGTCCCTTCCATTCTGCTAGTGAACCCATGCATTATGTGTTTTCTAAATTTCTGTTCTTACATTATTCATTTATAAAATTTTCATTTGATTTTCATATTTTCTAGGTCTTTGAGAATTTTTATGTCTTTGCTTGGCCTTTCCACCTTTTGGTTTGTTTCAAGTATGTTTGTGAGTACTTGTTGAAGCATGTTTCTCAGGGCTGCTTTAAAATCTATCTGCTCTGTGGGTGTTGATACTAACATGATATCCATAATACAGCACCTAAAATAGATATAGCATTTGCTCTGTGGCCTTCATAGCTAATATGACATTCATATTATAACATTCAAAAGTAATGTATTAGTGCAATCACTCTGGAAAGCGTTATGAAGAATCCTCAGAAAACTTGGGATGGAACCACCATTTGACCCAGTTTTCCCAAACCTCAGTCTATACCAAAAGGACTTAAAATCAGCATACTCTAAAGATGCAGCCACATCAATGTTTACAGCAGCTCAATTAACAACAGCTAAATTATGAAACCAACATAAGCAGGTGCCCTTCAACAGATGAATGGATAAAGAAATTGTGGTACATATACACAGTGAAATATTTCTCAGCCTAAAAGAAATTATGGTATTTGCCAGTAAGTGGATGAAACTGGAGAATATTATGCTAAGTGAAATAAGCCAATCCCAAAACACAAAGAGCTAATGTTCTCTCTGATATGTGAAAGCAGACTCAAAATAAGCAAGGTGAAGTGGGGAGTGGAGGTTTACTGGATTGGACTGGTAGGAGTGAGTAGAAGGGATTGGGAATAGAAATGAGAAAGACAGTTGAATCAACTAGACACAACTTTTCTATGTTCATAGATGAATACACAACCAGTGTAACTCCACAACATGAACAACCACAAAAATGGGAAATTACACTCCATGTATATATGATATGTCAAAATACATTCAACTCTCATGTATAACTAAGAAGAAAAAATAAAAAATATATATTACTCTTGAATTAAAAAAAAAACCTTTGCCAGATAATTCTAACTATCATCTTGGTGGTGGATCTATTGATTGTCTTTTTTCATTCAGTTTGAGCTAATACTAGTTCTTGGAATGATGAAAAGTCCGGTAAAAGCCTGCCTCTTCCTCACAGATGGTGCCTTCTCGTTGTGTTCTCACATGGTAGAAGTGGTGAGAAGGTTCTCTGGGCCTCTCTTATAAAGGTACTGATCCACCAGGTGTGGTCTGCATGCCTGTAATCCCAGCGGCTTGGGAGGCTGAGGCAGGAGGATCACGAGCTCAAAGCCAGCCTCAGCAACAGTGAGGTGCTCAGCAACTCAGTGAGACCCTGTCTCTAAATAAAATACAAAATAGGGCTGGGGATGTGACTCAGTGTCCCTGAGTTCAATCCTCGGTACCCAAAAATAAAAAATAAAAAAAATCAAGGCACTTATCCCCTTCATAAGGGCACTGCCTCAAGACCTAATCACCTCTCAACACCATCACCTTGGGTTAAATTCCCACATGAAGCTTAACTTTTGTTGGCATGGTGGAGAGGGGACATGTTTTCTCTGTGGAGTTTGAAGAGAATAGCAATTTTTGTCCAAGGGGGATTTATTTATTTTATTTTTTGTCTTGCTAGGTTGCCTCTTTCCTGGTCTTTGGCTAGTATGAGAAGGCTTTTCTTAGGAGGGTTGTTTTTTGTTTTTTTTTTTCCCATCTGTACCTGTTGGTACTTCATGTTGCCAACTTCTTCAATCCAAGTTTGGAGTATATGTAAGACATAAAGGAGACCCAAGAGCCCACCAGTATGTCATTCCCTAGGCCCCATAGTCCCTGTTAATTTGCCTTTTTCTATCTACCTTTCACAGTCTTGTGGCTATTTATTATAATATCTGGGCTTTTTAGTTGTACTTAGCAAGAGGAATAGGAAAAATAACCTTCATGTCATCTTCTCATAACTCTAAGATTGATTATTTTTAAGGAAATAAAATGTTATAGTTTGTGTTGAAGACTTTGTCATTTCTACCCAATCTCATGATCCTCTTTCCTATCCCATGTATTTACCATCCATGCTAGGTTTTTTTTTTTGTTTTGTTTTGTTTTGTTTTGTTTTTGAGGGGGGACGGTTAAAGCTTTATAGTTATATGTAGTATTTGGTTCATCCTGACAAACATCTATGTGAGTTTTTATTCTCATTACACATTGAGATGATTATATGTTATATATAGTAGGTTTTGTGGCTTAAAAATTTACATGTCATAGCTTATGCAAAAAAATTACTCCCAAATGAATAACTGACCTGAACATAGAACATAAAACCTTAAAACTTTTTGAAGACAAATGAATTAATAAACTATTCTTAGAAATGACACAAATAGCAATGATTTATGTAAGAAAATTAATAATTGGACTTCATCAAGATTAAAACTTTTCTTCTGTAAAAGATACCTTTAAAAATTAAGAAAGGAAAAAATGAAAATTACAAATCACATCTCTGATAAAGGACTTACATGTAGATTATATAAATGACTCTCAAAACTTAACAATAAACTAGGTCATGGTGGCACATGCCTATAATCACAGTACCTTCGGAGGCTAAAGCAGAAAGATCCCTGGGCAACCTAGTAAGACCTTGTCTCAAAATAAAAAATAAAAAAGACTGGGCATGTAGCTCAGTGGTAAGCTCCCCTGGGTTCAATCCCCACTACCCACCCCCCCAAAAAAAAGAAAGAAAGAAAGAAAAAGAAAAAAAATTCAGTTTTTAAAAATGAACCAAATTTTTTAACCTAAGAAGATAAACAGATACATAGATAGTAAAAAAATCATATGAAAACATGTTCAACTTATTAGAAATTAGAACAAGTCTAACTAAACCACAATGAAATACTGCTATGTACCAACTAAAAAGGCTAGAAATTGTCCAAACCAAACCTGATGATGCCGTGCACCGGCTAGGATGTGGAGGAACCGGGACCTCTCACACTGTCACTGTGAGGAACTGCCTGGCAGTCCTTGGAAACAAAACTTACCATAGGACCCAGCAATCCCTCTTCTACGATTTTACCCAAGTGATATAAAAACTCATGTTCAGTCGGGCACAGTGATGCACACCTATAATCCCAGAAACGGGGGAGGATGAGGAAGGAGGATCACAATTCAAGGCCAACCCCAGCAATTTAGCGAGGCCCTAAGCAACTTATCAAGATCCTGTCTCAAAATAAAAAATAAAATGGACTGGGGGTATTGCTCAGTGGTAAAGCATCCTGGGTTTGATTCCTAGTACCAAAAAGAAAGAAAAGAAAATTTATGTGCACACAAATACTATACAAATATTATAGAATCTTTATACATGATCATCAAAAACTGAACGTAAGGTAACTGTCTCTCAACAAACTATGTCAATTGACAAAATTTAATATTACCTAACAATAAAAAGATGGACAGTTGAAACATGTAATACTTGGCTGGATCTCCTGGGCATTATGTTGAGTGAAAAAAAGCCAGTCTGAAAAGGTTACATTTTATATGGTTCCATTTGTGTGACATTCTGGAAAAGGTTGGAGTGACAGATTACAGATCAGTGGTTGCCAGATAGGAGAGGTCTGGGGATGGAGCGAGGTTTTACTATTAAAAAGGTTTTACTGTAAGCAAATTTGGCTGGGGCGGGGGGTGGTGATGAAACTGTTCTATATCTTCATTGCTATATAACATAGTTATAGTAGTTATATAACTGTATACATTTGTCAAAACTCCTAGAACTGTTGAATAAGAAAAGGGGATTTTACTGCATCTAAAAAGTAAAGAAAACATGTATGTGTATTTTGTCATGATTTAATCATATTTCTCCAACTTTCTTATTCATTCAATATTTTTTTAAATCCCTAGATCCAAGTCTTGAAATTTTTTATATAGACAGAAGAAAGCATTTCAAGTGCAGGGACTATTAGGAATAAGGGTTTAAGATTGCTAAGATTCTAAGGTCATCTATGCACTCAATTCTAAAGTGAAAAATGTCATTAAATGAAGCAGGTTCCACTTGGTCCTCCGGGGAAGATCACTTTGATATGAAGGTTGTCAGAGGTTATCTATCACTAGCCATCAACTCTGATCTTTGAGTCTGTCATTCCCAAAAGTGAATTCTTCCAGGGACCTATGTCAACACTAAATAAAGAATGTGGGGGAGACTACATTCCACATTTTCTTGAATTTGTTTTTGTCTGGTTTGATAAGGATCAAATTTTTAAATACAGGCTGCCCTGGAAAAAGAGCCAGATAAGTTCCAGTCCTGTTCTATCATTAAATAGTTGGTGACACTCAGAGTTGTTTTCCTCTTTTGTCTTGGATTATTTTAAGTCTTTTTCTGGCTATAAAACATTATCTGATATTGATGAAACCTCTGAAGTGTTCAACTATCCCTTTGCGTTGTTGTTGTTGTTGTTGTTCTTATTACTTGTACATGACAGTAGAGTGTATTCTGACATAGTATGCATATATGGAGTATAACTTCCAATTCTTCTGGTTGTACGTGATGTGGAGTTACACTGATCATGTATTCCTCTAGGAAAGTAATGTCCAATTCATTCTACTATCTTTCCTATTCCCATCCCCCCTCCTTTCCCTCAAGTGTCCCTTTGATTGCCTGACATGTGTCAGGAACTTAGGTTGGTGTCCTAGATGCCACTGAGAACAAGAAGGAGTCTCCAGTTTAGTGAGAGCCACAGCACAGTCACATGCCATGGATGGTCAGCCGTGCAGGGAGAGCAGTTCATGGCCAGTGTGGGAGTGGCGGAGGCCTGTGAAGGATGAGGATGCCAACTGAGCACCCACAGGCCACCTCCTCCCGACCTCACCGTGGCCTCTCTGTGCTGCAGTCCTGGGTCTGTTCTCGGTGCTTCCACAGTCTGTGCTTTCCTGTGACTGAACAGGAAGCTACAGACTCAGTCCTACTAAAAATCAGTTCAGCCATGTGTCCTCTCAAGTCTTCATTTCCTCTGGCACAGAACACAAAGTGGAGGCATCCGAAACTGGAGCGCCTAGGGCTTCAGTGAACATGACGGTGTGAGAGCTTTTGCAGCAATTGGTCAGCATTTAGAATCTATCCGTTTGGGGTTTTTTGTTTTGTTTTGTTTTGTTTTGTTTTTAAGTGGTGACAGCCTAGCTGAGAAATGTGTGTGGCACGTTTTCCCACACTTTTGCTAAAGAGGCAAAAGAAATAAATATTCTAGAAGATGATTTTAGAGAATGAATGTGATGCCTACTCATTAATTACCACATGATTGGATGCTGGGAATGTTCATTTAAAAACAGCTAACCCAGAAATTTAAATGACAAGGGAAATTATAGTGGTCAAAAGCAAAGGTCCATTAATATAATCTCACATGTGTGTAGAAATGCATAAAACTGTCAATCTGGGGATAAAACACACCCTTCAATTTTGATACAAACAGTGTTGTATTTCTTAGTAATATATTTGCTAAAGACCCATGTCCTCAAGAACCTCAATTAATCAGAACACTTTTATTTAAGTTTAAATAGGACGTTTTGTTTTAGCACTTCAATATCTATTATGGAAACTCTTGCTAAAATATCTAAGATTTTTGGCTTTAAAAAAATTTTAGAAACATATTTTTAGGGTAAAGTAAGAAATACATGTTCAAGGGAGAATGTGGGCCTTCTCTGTAGAGACAGCCTTTCTAAACACAAGAATCCTCACAGTTGAGTTAATCCTTGATATCTGAGGAATCTAAACCTCTGTAATAATGAGCCAACTACAGCGGATGCCAGGGTTGACCAGTACTCACAACTTGGGGTGGACCCTAGAAAATCCTTTTTGAGAGATAATTCCTGAGGACAGCTATAAAACATTTTTTAAGTTCTCTCCTCTCCCTAGGTTGCAGAGACACACACACACACAACAAAACAAAAAAAAAAAAAAAAAGAAAGAAAGAAAAAAGAAAAGAAAGAAAGAAAATAGCCAAGGCAAATATGCACTTAATTGATTCTAACAAGTTCAAATTTTGCTGTCTTTAGGAGATAAATGCTCATGAGTAGATGCTGAATAATATAGTGACTCTCAAGGAAGACCCTTCCCCTCCAATACTATTTAATTATGAAGAGTAAAAGATTAATTTTACTGTGGGGAAACTTGGCAGACACCTTAACCAAATGACAACCTCCCAGCCACGGGGCCAGTCAAGATTGTTTCCTGGTAGGCTGCTCTGAGAACAGCTGAGCCCTGCTCTTCTGATATTCCCACCAAAATTGCGTAACTTGAAACTTGTCATGAGGAAACACCCACAAACCTGAGTTAGTTAGTTAGTTAACTGACCCATATTCCTCAAAAATGCCAGTGTCATGAGAAAGACTCAGAAAGTTATTCCAGATCCCAGGAGACTTGAGACAAGATGACCAAATTCAAATGTTGGTTCCTTTTACAGTACTTGCATAAATGACAACACTTTAATGAGTACTTAGATGAGATAATAGCATTGTTTCAGAGTTAATTTCCTGATTTTGATGTCTGTCTATGGTCATATCAAGGGAATTTATGGTTTCAGGAAACACAAACTAAGATATTTAGGGAGTAAAAGATCATTCCATGTACAACTTATTCTTAGATGAGCATGAGAGAACTTTCTGGTTGAAGAAAATGTTCTGTATCTTGATTATGGTGATGGTTACAATTGTTACACGAACACATTTACATTTGTCAAAGATCACTGAGTTTAAATGATGAATGTTAGTATTTGTAACTCTACCTCAATAATAAAGCTGTTTCTTTCCAAAAATTTGTTGTTCATTTCAACATTATTCATTTTGGCTTTGTGAAATACAGTAGTTACTCAAGTGCTAAGTCATATGAACTAACTTCATGGTTTTAAGTATTTGGTTTTTATTTATCTATTGATTGATTGCCTATGCTGATGCATGAAATTCAATAGATTGTCACTGGACTGTTAGAAATTCACTTTCTCCATTACATGTTATTTTATCTCATCTGTTTCAAGGGGTCTGCAATGACCATTTTAGGTTCTCAAGAAAATTTTCCTTTCTTCTTTAAAGGAGTAGCAAATATTTTCTATCTAAAAAAATTTCTTCCACTATTAAAAGATTTCCCCAATATAAAACAATGCCTATATTTTGTATTGCACAAAAAAAAAAAAAAGAAAAGAAAAGAAGAAACAAGGGGGGGAAACGCATATTGGCTGCTTCAGAGAGGGTGAAAAACTAGGACTCTGCTTATTTTTGATCTTAAATAATAGGATTTCAGTTGTTCTGTCTCACTGGAGCTTACATATTCACCCCACTTTGGAAAGGGACTGTGAAATGGCCCATTTCCTGTGGTGATGACATTCTGATGTCTCTACATTGCATTACCAAAGCATGGAAGACAGGTGAGCATCAAAGGTCAGCAAATACCACAGAAATTGGTGCTCACTCCTCAGGAATGAAAGGTTGAAAGTACAAGAAGCAATTCCTACCCACACAGGAATTTGGACCAACCCTTGTGAGCCAGGCAGGATATGGCCACTCCAGGGGACCAGAGTGTAACAGAGAGAGAAATCTACTGAAAAGCTGGTGGCTTTCATTTCTGCTGACTCTACCAGATTGACCGGGTGTTCTTGCACAAGGCCCTTCTTTATGACTCAGTTTCCTCATCTGCAAGATGAAAGGTCTAAGTGGTCTTTATGACTTGTCTAACATCCTGTGATTCTGGATCCCAGAGTCTTTTATATAGAACCCAGGATTTTCTACTCCTTATTTTCTGTCATTTCTCTCACACTAGTTTCACAAATCTGACAATATTGTCAAATTCACAATATTGTCATATTCATTGCCTATAGGGCTCTGTGGGACATTCTTTTTGTAAAAGGAATATTTAAATTATTTCCATAGTGGTTTTGGCCTATTGAGAGAGAGAAAATGTTCTTTTTCTACTACATTGCTGGGAGTACCCCTTGGACTGTCCATAGCACGTACAGTTAAGAAGCTACAGAAGCAGCTAATAAGCAAAAATACTCCATGTTTGCTTAATTTAAGTCCTTCAGGTTTCTTTTTTTCCCCTTTGTTGTAGACGGACACAATACCTTTATTTTATTTATTTATTTTTATGTGGTGCTGAGGATTGAACCCAGTGCTTTATGCGTGCTAGGCAAGTGCTCTACCGCTGAGCCACAGCCACAGTCCTCCTTCAGGAATTTCTAAGGAATCAAATTATTAGTTCAGAGTAACATCTGTGTGAAGGGACTGTAGATTCTTTTATCACCATCTATAAATTAGCAAATTCCAAATTTAAAAATGACTTGCTTAACATGAGAACATTCTTTTCTTAGAATATAATCAAGAAATGCATAGAAAGAACCATTCCAGCCAAAGTGTGAGGCCATTTCATATTCCAGCTTCCAAATCACTTGTGGTGGAAATGGCTGGTTTAAACCTAACCCGGGTTCTGAAGCTGGCAAGTGCCCTGCTTGAACTAAAGCATTGGAACAAACATGTTTGCCTTAAAGAAAAGAGATTCATCTGGACTGGTGGAAGAATAGAAGAAGCCCACTCCTCTTCATACCCTTCTTGAGACAGGGTCTTGCTATGCTGGCATCTAACTCAAAATCCTCCTGCTTCAGCTCCTCAGTAGCTGGGATTACAGGTGCACACCACAGCACCCAGCCAAAAAGCCACTTTTTATCCTTGATGTTGCCATTTGGTGGATTGACCCAGGTATTGTGTGTCAAGCTGTGCTCCTGAGAACAATAATGTTCTAGTTTGTTTTGTGCTGTTATAACAACATACGGCAGACTGGGCCATTTATAAAGATCAGAATTTATTGACCCAAGTTCTAGAGGCTCGGAAGTCCACATCAAAAGTGCTGCACATAGTGAGGGTCTTCTTGCTGTGTCATCACATGGCAGAAGGTGTCAGGAGTTGGAAGAGTAAAGAGATGGGGAGAAAGAAAAAAGCAGACAAAACTCACTTTTTATAGCAAACCCACTCCAAGGAAATTGGCCTTAATCCATTCATAAGGGCAGATCCCTTATGGACCAGTCACCTCTAAAAGTTCTCACTTCTTAATTCTATAACATAGCAAATAAATTTCAACATGAATTTTGGGGAGCACAAACATCTGATCCACAACAAATAACCATGAAAAAGAGATGTGTACAGAAAAAGAGATCCTATGAGCAAGGAAGCAGAGACACGCGTGCATTCTAGTCCCCGTGAGAGAGTGACAATCTAAATTGGCCCGTTCAATGCTCTGAGATGTCCTGCAATCCTTAAAATACATTTAACGTTGACATTCACTGTATTTAATTTAAAACATTTACAACCGAAGTAACCCAAGAACACTTCTCCCACATAAGCCCTTCTTGTTCTGCAGAATACAGTTTGGAAAACCCAGCATGGGGTTAATTTCCTGAAAAAGAGTGCAAAACAGAGCCAGGTTCTGGCTGAGCTGGCTCCGTGAGCATATCACTTATATGCTTCCTTGGCAGAGCAGAAGTCTTCCTCAGGCACAGGACACAGGTCAACAACAATCAGCCTGGGAACCCCATCCAGCACTGGCAGAGGAAGAGATTCAACAAGCTATCTGGATCCTTTAAAGTAGGAAATGGTTTGGGGGCTGGAAGGATGAGGATAAACTGAAAAAGAATGATCTGACCCTTTCCTGGGACTAGTTAACCCCAAATTGAGGCTCAGAGCTTTGTCTGAAAAATCTGATTTGAGACAGGGTATTTTCAAGATGAAGTTCTCAAACTCCAGTCCAAATTTGACTCAGCCACTAGCTAGTTATGTGACCCTTGTCAAGTTATTTAACATTCTATGCCTTTGTTTCCTCATTGTAAAATAGATATGAATCTATTTCTTTGGATTGTTGAAAGGATTGAATGAAATATAAGAGTCTAATACCTGGAACAAACTAAAGCACTCTAAACAAAGTTAGAGACTGTTATCATCAATATCAAAAATACAGCTTAAAAACTAAGTCTGAGAACACCAGATAATGGTAACGTCAAAAGTCTAGCCACCTTGAAAGCAATATGGAGAGTCCCCAAAAGACTAGGAATGGGACACAGCTATCCCACTCCTTGATATTTATCCAAAAGAACTAAAATCAGCATCCTCTTGTGGCACATACATATCAATGTTTATAACAGTGCAATTCACATAGCCAAGTTACTGAACCAGCCTAGGTGTCTGTCAATAAAATTGATAAAGAAAAGGGGGCATATATACACAATGGAGTTCTACTTAGAATAAAGAAGAATAAATTTGTATTGGTAAATGGATGGCACTGGAGAACATCATGCTAAATGAAATAAAGCAGACTCAGTTAAAGGTCGAATTTTTTTCTCTCATATGTGGAAGTCAGAAAGGGGGAGAGATAAAATAAGGGATCTCATGAAAATGGAAGGGAGACCAATAGAATAGAGGAAAGGGATCTAGAGGGAAGGAGAAGGACTGAGAAATGAAATGTGCCGCAGTCCGGCTGCAGAGAAATAACCGGAGGGTGAAGAGCAACTTGTGTAGATTGATACAGCAGGAGTGGGAGCCGTTTATTGTAAGACAACAGAGGTATTCATACATTCCACACAGCTTATCTTAATTAGCATAAACTAGAAACATCAGTCAACCAATAAGGAATCTCCACACTTAATGGCTCGCTGGAGTTACTTCACAAACCACTCCCTCTGGCATTTTGCCAGGCGCCATCCTGACTTGTTTACAGACTCTAACAGAAATGGATCAAATTATGCTGTGTTCATGTGTGGATACAGCACAATGGATCCCACTTTTATATATAATTATAATGCACTAATTGAAAATAATGATAGAAGAGAGATCAGTAGAGTAGTAGGAGAGGATTGGGGGAGGGGAGGGAAGCACCAAAAAAAACACAAAATAGTAAGTAGCAAGAGTACCTTCTGCATCGGAGAGAATCTTTAACTAGGATCCAAGCTCTTTTGTCCTAAAAGTGAAGAAAGCAGGAAAGAAAGCCACAATTTCATTATACAGTGCCTGAATAGGTAGATATAGACTGGGAAAAAAGTAACTTTTATAGCTTGCTATTTATATTTATGAATCTTGGTTCATATTCTATGAGTTAGTTTCTAGAAATTATATTAAATTCTTAATTTTATTAAAAAAATAGTTCAGGAGGAAAGGGACCAGCGGATGGAGAGTAGGGAGGGAGGGGAGATGTGCTGGGGAGTGATATTGGCCAAATTATATTGTTACATTGTGTGCATGCATTAATATAGAAGTCCCACCATTATATACAACCATAATACTCTCAATAACAAATTTTTTAAAATAATCGTCTGTTGTATAATGGGTATAGAGTTCCAGTTTGCAAGATGAAAAAGGGTGATCTGTTGCACAACCATATGAGTACTTATACCACTGAACTGCTTTGTGCTTTTTGCCACAATTGAAAATGAAGACAGAGAAGAGTTCACTCTGTGTTCTGTGGGACTACATTGGGGATGACTCCTTCAGGGTAGAAAGTGAACAGCCACACACAACGGCTGTGTGATTCACTAGGGACTGAGAATATGGGTGGACACTTGATGGCTTTAGAAAACCGTTAGAAGGTTCAATCCCAACGCTGCAAAGCAGGGAGGGAGGGAGGGAGAAGGGAAGGAGCTAAGAAAGGAAAACAAGGGAAAGGAAGAATGGAAAACCTTTTGTTCCATTTAAGATTTAGCAAGAAATTTGAATTACTCATGGGTTGTGGGGTTGAATGCTAAGTTGGATGCTTTCAAATGGTTGGACCCATTTGAAAGTAACATATTCAAAATTGAACTCGAGTTTTTCTTTTTCAAAACTGTTCCTCCTGTTTCCCACCACCTACATTCACCTTTGTACCTAATCCAGAGCCTGAGTGAGAGTGTGCTGATGCATACACAACAGTCAGCAAACCAGAAGAGAAAAATCTGCCTATGGGCACCTAAGTTTATTAAATTTTTTTACTGATAGGGCTAGGGATGTGGTTCAATAGTTGCCTGCTGGTCTAGCATGTGCAATGCCCTGAGTTTGATCTTCAGCACTGCAAAAAATATATGATATATAGATATAGATTAAATGTATAGCACACCATATATAAATAATAAGAAGAAACAAGACAGAAATCTTTATTGTAAATTCCATTACAGCTAGTTCATGCTCACAGAATGCTTTCATTGGTTTTTCCTGAACTCTTGTAACTCTAACCATTCTGTAGAGCAGCTGATAAATGAGTGTGGTTTCAACCCTGAATATTGGTTGCCATTTTAGCTCATAATAATGAATATGAAGCAAGGGAAATGTATATTAGAACTTTATTCATTCATCAGGAATGCAGGTGACTTTAACTGAATCTGATAATAGATTCTGAACACTAAAAGGATATCTCCTCAAGTTTTTATGCTGTTCACAATGTAAGGGCTGCAGAATTTACATTATTAACACTTTTTCTGTTGCTTTTTGAAGTCTGACAAACCAAGACCACTGGACAAAATAATCATAAAGATACAACAGTAACAATGAAAACAAAAACAGACTTCTGGTATGTGCGTGCACAGGCATGCCTAAGCCATGTACTGACCACCATGCAAACATCATCCCTTCAGTTTCCCTGACCTCCCCAAGAGACCCTTCCATCCCCACCTGTCACTCTCTGCTGCACCACCCTGCCCATTTCTTCCAGAGTGCCCTTTACAACCTGTGATTATCTCATTTTAGTTTTGGGAAGAATCTGCCCTATTCAGTGTGGATGAGACCAGTAGTTAGTATTAGGTCGGTTGAGGAGGCACCAAGCAACCCCTGTGTGAGAAAGAACCACCAATCAGGCACTGACAGAATGGCCTGTCTATCAGCAGGGTCTTCTGACCAATCCTGGATCTTAGCCAGCTCCCCCAACCAAGGGACTCTAAAAACCCCCTTTTCTGTCCCAAGCCCTCCCTTCCTGCCCTAAGCCCCCCAAAAATTCCAGTCCGGTCCAGCCCCTCGTGATTCTCCCAGACCTGCCCTGTTGGTCTGGAGGGTCTTGCCCAAGAGAGCAAAATCTCAATAAAGCCTCATCCAGCAGCCTTTTTAATCTGCCTCCTTTTGGTTGCTGCTGCCTGACCTTACAGTTAGTAAGTAGATTGAAAATGCACTAAAATCCAGGAATCACAATAAGTGACATATTTTTATGTGGAGACATCAATGAATGCAAATTCCTTTGTGTTTAATTCAGCCATCATCCTGAGTCTGAGTTTATGGGTGGGAGTACAGCATTGTCCTTTATGCATGAACTGTATCCATAGAGAATCTTCTAAAATTTCTGGTTTCAGTTTCCTTAAAATGGAGCATGAATGTAAGAACCTTGTAAAGCAAGATTAAAATTTTTTTCTGTATCTGTTACTATTAAGTCTTGCCCACACCTAATTTAACAGCATTGTTTAGGAGCAACCTACCATTATCAAATCTCCCAAAGCCTGTAATTTAGTTGTTGTTTTTAAAACAAACATCTTATTTTGGAGTAATTTTAGATTTTGAGATAAGTTGCAAAGATAATTCAGAGAGTTCCAGAATACCCCTCATCCCATCCTCCCCGTTGTTAACATCTTTTGTTAGGGCACATTCACCAAAACCAACATTTATCAACCAACACTGGTGCATTATTATTAACTAGACCCAGACTTCATCTGTATTTTACATTCTTTTCCATGGTCCTCCTTCTGTCCCCCGATCCAACATCCAGAATTCCACATTGCATTCAGTCATCCTGTCTCCCTGTGTCCTCTGGTCTGAGACATTTTCTCCACCTTGACGGTTTAGAGAAATAGCAGCCAAATGTCACACAGACTACCTTGAATGTAGGGTTTTCCTATGCTTTTCTCCTGATCAGACAATTAGGGACTTGGGGGAAGAACAGCACAGAGGGGATGAGCCTGTCTCACATATTACCTGCTTGTATCACTGTTGAAAGTAACCTTCCCACAACTGGGTTTTTATAAAAATCATGCTTATCCTTTCAATACATTGTCTAGTTTATACACTATTTCATCATCCAGTGTGATTGAAAATATAAATACAAATGGCATACCCAGGGTTGGGAGCCTGGTTGGTGTGGGTCTACCCTGGGGGAGCAGATTGTTTGGGAGCTTGGCCATCAGCCAGACAGGATGGGGACATCCATTAGTGGGTCATGATGGAATGGGAAACAGTGGCCACTCCAATATTACAAGTCATCAAGAAGCTAAATGAGTATTATGGTTTACATTAGAGATTGAGAGTATAAATCTCTCCTTCTTCATAATCTGGCCAGTGGGTCTCATCTCATTCCACCCACTAGGGAACAGGTCTCTCTTCTCTGGGGTCTGTTCTTAAAAGTCCCCATACCCAGAGCTATTTGGACCCAAGAATAAACATAGTTGACTCCACCATTCTTGTAATTTCACACAAGGTCCTTCCTCCTCAGGCCACTGCCATAACTCCATTTCTGAGTGGGTCAGAAGTGAGTTCAAGGATAGATGACTCAGCTTTAAGACCTAATAGTTCCTGAATAATAGTCACAAACAGTGTTGGCTTAGGTTGAAGCTTCACTATCTCTCCCAAACTGGAAGCCATTCAAACCAAGAATCTAGAGCCATTCATTTTGACAATAAAATAAAGCACAAGCTCGTGGGTTTTGAACAGTTAACAATGTGAAAACCTTTAACATAGAAATACATATTGAATGTTAATATAGAATATGTCAAATGTTTGGTTGAATATATATTTTTAATATATATATATAAAACAAGATGTGATAGCTTGCAAGCATTTGTTTGAGGAGGATTTTCTTCCTGGGCTGGACTGACGAAGGTATCCTCAAGTGTAAATCCAGTTAGCAATTAGACTGGAGATGTCTTCTGGTAGATCTGCTTCTGTTCCAGGGAAGTCACAGATTTTGATGCAGGAACATAGAGTTTTCCTCCCAAACTTAGTTAAGATCTTCGAATAGTGTTAAGTTACTTTGATAGCATAGCTGTACTGGAACTACTGCTGCTCCAGATCTTCTTCCTGGTAGATGCCTTCTATTCCTGGTAGATCTGCTTAGCAAATATAGGTACTCTTCACTGACACAAGGTATCTCAAATTGAACTAAACATTTTCTTGGCAGGGGGAGCTTGACAAATACCTCCAGCACCAAGAGTTTCACATGGCTTGAATGGTCCATATGGGGGAAGGGATGAGGGGGCAGTAGTTCTAGCACAGCTGCTCTGACCTCTTGCTAGCTATTCAGCAAAAGTAACTGCCTTAACACTATTCTATGATCTTAACTAACTTTGGAGGGGCAATACTCTGTGTTCCTGCTTTCAGAATCTGTGACTTCCCTGGATTCTGATGTGATGTCACACAGACCAATTCCTAAGGTGATCAAATCATCTTTTGTCTGGGTTATAAATATTTTACTGAGCCTGTTCTTCAGCATTTCAATGTTAAAAAATAATAGCAATAGATAGAGCACAGAGAAGTTTTAGAGCAGTGAAACTAGTTTGTGTGATACTATAGTGGACATATGTCAACCTACATTTGTCCAGACTTATAAAACATACCATGGGTGAACCCTACACATACTGTGGGCTTGGGTGATGATGACGGGTCAATGTAGGTTCATTGTAACCAATGTACCCTCTGGTGAGGGGGTTTGCTCATGAGTCAGGGTGTATGTGGGGAGAGGGGGGAACATGGAAACTCTCTGAGCCTGCCTTGAAATTTTTCTGTGAACACAAAACTGCTCTAATAGATAAAGTCTATTAAGAAAAACAAAGATAAAATTTTAAAATGCCTTTACTAAAATTATTGTTTGGTTAAAGCCCACTCCGCTCATTGGTTTAAAGGCATCTACCATAATTTTTCTTTTTCTGGTACTAGAGATCAAACTCAGGGGCTCTCTACCACTGAGATATACTCCAGCCCCTTTTTATTTTGAGACACAGTCTCACTAAGTTTCCGGGGCTGTCCTTGATTGCGATCCTCCTGCCTTGGCTTCCTAGTTGCTGGGTTCGCAGGTAGGCACCACTGCGCCCAATTACCATGATTTTTTTTCTAAAGATTTCCAAGCTATCCTGTTCAATTTAGTATCTCTTATTCTCCTCCACCTTTCCCGCCCAAATTCCCTGCACCTGGGAGGAGGGAGCAAGAGGGAAGTGTTACTACATGGGAGTTGTCTTCCACATACACTTCAGCTGCAGTCCCAGATGATCCCACCTTAGTCCTTTGGGACTGCTATAACAAAATTACCATTGACTGGGTGGCTTGGACAACAAATATTTCTTTCTTACAGTTCTGAAAGCTAGGGAGTCCAAGATCAAGGGCTGGTAGATGTGGCATCTGGTGAGGGCCTGCCTTCTGATGGCCTCCTTTCTGTGTCTTCACATAGCAGAAAGGGAGCACGACAGGGTGGGGCACTAATGCCATTAGGGACTAATCCCATGATGGAGCCCTCCTGACCTCCCGAAGGCCCCCTCCTAATACCATCATGTTTGGAGTCAGAATCTCAACATAAGAATTTGGGGCACAGTGGTATCAACGTTTAGTTCATAACATCACTTCATCTAAGTCCCTTCAATGGCAGGGACTAAGTCTGATTTGTCTTGGCCTTCCTGGAACCTAACATGATATTTTGGTACTTGATATTATTTGCTTAATAAATGTGTGTTGAGTGAATGAAAGAATGAATGAACACATGAGAAAAACACGGAGATTTGAGAGTGAGTAGGGCATTTACAGAGAAAAGAACAGAAAGCTGGCAAAACTTGTATTTTTACACCCTTCCGTCTGCTTCTTGGCAGCTCCTCTGGGACCAGTGGCAGAGTCAGGAAGCCTCACGCCAGGTGTTGCCAACATTGTCAGAGTGACTCTCAGCCTTGCTGCTGACTCAGCTCATGGGGCAGATCCTTGCTTGGGAACATGAGGTCAGAAGCTGACATTTCAAACAGCAGTGGCTTCAATAACCCCAGGAATTTCAGTATCCAGAAATAAAGGGAAGAGAGAAGTTGGGCGTGAGTCTGGGTGGTCAGATACAGCCACAAAAATGCACAGGAGAAGACCACACACAGAAGCGGGGTCTTGAAATGCCTGTGCAATGATGAACACACACGGGTCCTGATCCAGCTGAACCTTCACCCTGGCAATATGGTCTGACCAGAGCAGGCGTCATCAGAGGGGGGGGTCCCATGGGTCCACCTAGCTCACAGACAAAAAAACGTCTAGTCTAGGTGTTTTCCTTTTCATTGAGATTAGTTGCCAAGATTTAGAAATTGGGAACTTTGAGATGAAATCTGTATTTCCGGCTTCTTGCGAAAAGCAGAAGATTCGGGAACAGCAACAGCTGGCCTGCATTTCCTCAGGGCCATGGTGGTTGGGTATGGGGGCAGCTGCTCCCTCCACCTCAGGGCTTCACCTTTGACCCAGCAGCTTGGCAGGGGCTCTGCAGTCCCTGCTTCCTGGGCACCACCAGAAGGGACCTTCGTGGGGATGAAGCGGGTTATGAGAGCTGCCTGGTGTGACACTTTTCTGCAAGAATGAAATTAAACTCACGGGTTATTCTTTTTAGTACAGCTGAAGCTTCCTGGAGCCTCTTATAAGCTCCAAGAGAGAATGTCACAATACTGTAATTGTGTTGGGTGATTTAAAGATAGAAGAGTCAGTTTTATAAATAAGACAATTGTTTCTCTCTTTGCTCTGGTCTGTTTGACCCATTCCAAACAGCAGGAGAATGCTTCATTTTTCTATCATGTCTATATTTTCGCCAAATGACCAAATGAAGGTAAGTTTCTTCCATGTTTATGAATGATCATCATTTGACCATAACTCCAACTAAGGAAATAATGCTGTGAGAAATGGTCTAAAAATTGGCTGAATTATGAAATTTGCACTTATTTGAAATACCATTTCCTGGTGACATTTCCCTTCCAGCTGCCTTGGCATTAAAGTAAGAATTATTTATGACTCGGCATTTCCTCACAACAGCTGCCCACAGGTCAGAGCAGGAACCAAAGAAAAGAAAAAGCACGCCAGTACTACCCACGTCAGCACTCCTGGCCAAGGAAGGCGACAGGCTCCCAGCGGAGGGCAGGGAGAGGATTGGGCTGAAATCCTCACTGTGGAATGTACCAGCTACAAGACCTCAAAACAACCGTCTACACCAGAGGTCAGCAAACCATCTGTGTGGAGGGCCAGCTAGTGAGTATTTCTGGCTCTTCTCACTACATATCCACCACATAACCACTGTCATCACTACTCAACTGTTTTAAGTGTGGAAACACCCATTGGTCTACACGGGCAGCCACGACAAAGCACTACAGACATTATCTTCCCACAGTTCTGGAGGCTGGGACATCAAGGCAGGGTTGGTTTCTCGTGAGGCCTCTCTCCCTAGCTTGCAGGTGGCATCTTCCTGAGTCTTCTGTGTATGTTTATGATAATTTCTTCTTCTTTGAAGGATGCAAATCCTATTGGCTTAGGGCCTGTCATATGACCTCATTTTAATTTAATCACCTCTCTGAAGACTATCTTCATCTCTAAATAAAGTCACATTCTGAGGTACTGGGGCTAGGACTTCAGTATATTAATTTGAGGAAAATTATACTAATAATATTACATTTACAATACCTCAAATTTCATGGGTTTAATTCCCCAACTCATATGTTAATATGTTTGGAGGTGGGCCTTTAGAAATTGATTAGGTCACCAGGGCTCTGCCCTCATAGATGGGTTAATCCAAATACAGATTAATGGGTTATCGAGGGAATGACTTTGTTACAATAATGAGGCCTGTCCAGCATGCCTGTTCTGTCTCACCATGTGATGTTCTCTACCACTTTATGATGCAGGATCAAGGCCCTCACCCGAAGCCAAGAAAATGTAGACCTCGTGCTGTTGAACTCCCCAGCCAGAAATGGGAGCTAAATAAATCTTTTTATTCCTTGATGGTCCAGATCCATCTGAACCTTCACCCTCGAAATATGGTCTGACCAGAGCAGGCGTCATCAGAGCGGGGTCCCATGGATCCTAGCTACCTTAAATGTGCAGAACACCTACATTAGCCTACAGCTGGCCATCATGAGAGAGTGTCATAACTCACATCACCAGCCCAGTTCTAGGTATTTTGTAGCAGCAACAGAAAACAGACTAAGGCAGTATTACATACTGGAAATTTACTTAGAGAGTTGATGGTAGGTACCAAAGGCATGATCATGCATCATGTGACATGATAGATATATTAATGTGCTTGACTATAAAAATCATTTTATTGTTTGTGTATATGTGCTTTATGTTGTATACCTTAAATATATATAATTTAAAAATAAGGGTGGTAAATGAATTAGGCATACCTATGTTCTAAAGAAATCTTATTTACAAAACAAGACCCTTCAAAAAAAAAAAAAAGAAAAGAAAGGACAAACAGGCCCCTGGCAGGTTGGGCACAGAAGCCCAGGTTTGCAGACTACTGGCCGACATTATCTCCATTCCCTGACTTCCCCTCTTCTCCTCACCCAACTCTCACCTGACACTCAGTCCACCTAAACACCCCTCCCAAGGTCACCAGTGGCTTCCCACTGCCAGTTCATCCCTGAGCCCTCCTCTCTTGCCTGGAGCAGAGTCAGTTCAGTCAGTCCCACACAGGGACCCATTGTGAGCCTTCCTTCCCTGGGCTTTAGCATGCCCACATGCCTTGCATTTCTTCCTGCTTCTCTGATTGCTCTTTCCTTCAATTTTTGCTGGAACCTGTTCCTCCTCCAACTCACTAAATGGTAGCTTCCTGAAGGCCCAGTGCCAGGCTCCCTGCTCCTCTTGCCATGTGGTTTCTTTCAAGGTGATCTCCTCTTCACCTCTGATTTCACTCATCCTCTAAGGCTACTGACTTCCAAGTGTATAGTTCCAGCCCATACCTCTTTTCTGAGCTTCTGCCCTTGACCTAACTACCTCCTTTGCATTTCCTCTGCACTCCTGCAATGTTTGTCTTGTGAGTTCTTGTTATTTACTATTTGCTTTTCTTGGACTACTATAATCTTTAGGGTAAATTTAGTTCCTCGTCTTTCCTGACCTGCTGCTTCTGCCCACAGTCTGGGGGACTCTCACCTTCTCACTGAACACACTGTACATTACTTTTTCATTCTTCACAGATCCCAGAATCATAGCTCTCTGGGGTTCTCTCTTCTCCAGTGGACAGTAATCCCAACAGGAATTGTGCTTCTGTCTGTGTCTGAGCACTTAACACAGAACCTGACGTGAATGAGGACCTCAATAATACAGGTGGCTGATCAAAGAACTTTAAGTAAACAAATTAAACCCTTGGAGATATTGAGAATTGTTTATCCTCAGTTCAGAGCATTTTGTGTAGCGATGTGCTTTTAGTTTCAGTTATAACCCTGAGGAAGATTTTCCCAGTTTATATGTATGTCCTTGGCTTAAAATGAGGTCACCCCCCCAAAACCCATCATTAGTTGAAAATAAAAGTTGAAGACACATTTAGAACATCTAATGTAGCAAACATCCTAGCTACCTTAAATGTGCAGAACACCTACATTAGCCTACAGCTGGCCATCATGAGAGAGGCTCATAACTCACATCACCAGCCCAGGAAAACATCCAAATTCAGAATTCTGAGTATGCTTTTCACTAGAAGGCATGTTGCCTGCCCAGCATTGAACCAAGCTGAGGACCATCTCTCTATATATTTTTGCCATGCCTTCTATTTTCCTAAATTCTACCTGTGTAGACAATTGAGATAATTCTAAGAGTGAAACATATTCTCCTCTAAACATTCCTTTAGTTTTCTCACATGACAGAAGTAACAGAGTTTTAGAGACAGATTATCCTGGTTTATACCCCAGCTCAACTACTGGCTAAGCGTGGGATCTTGAGTGAGTCACAAGACCTCAGGACGCAGGACTCCTTACGCTCTCCACTCACCTGTGTTGATGTGTAAATGTGAATGGAGCCTGAAACAGTGCCTGGCATTAGTAGAGGCTCCTTAGCCATTTAACAAATCTTTTTTGTACCCACAAAGAAGACAGTACTATTTCAAGCACTGAAGATACAGCAAAAAGCAAACCAGAAATATCCTGTGCTCAGGGGATTCACTTTCTGCAGGAGAGGAGGGTGGGAGACAGGGATGACAGGGCAAACAGCAAAGATTAACAAAGCCAGGTGAGAGCACAGAGGTTAGTGATGGAGGGATAGAAATGGTGACCTTCCAGCTATGGGGTGCAGGGAAGGCTCCCCACCAGGTGAACAGGAGTAGGGTCCACAGACATTCCTTTCCTTCCTCCTTTGCTCCCCTGCAGTGAGGAATCCTCTTCCACAGGGTTACCACAGAGAAGGCCTCACTCCAGCTCCTTGCTGTTCCACGCATCTGGGGTTCAATGCCAAGATCTTGGGCTCAGTTTCTTCATTTACTAAGAGCTAATGTGCAAACCAGACACAGAGAAGTACTTCTGTGTACAGGAACTACTGCCCGGGAGCAGTAGGTAGAAATGAGACCTCAGGAAATCCCCATATCTCCTTCCGGTGGGTTTGAGGTAGGAACTGGTAATGGTTTTGCCTGGGCTTGCTGATAGACAGAAAAACCAAATGACTCAAAAGGCAACCAGACTGGAATAACCAGAACCTAAAGACCACGGCACAAACCTCCAGCATCACAGAGGTCCCAGGGGTCTGAGAAGACAGGATGGTCAATTTACCTGTGTCCTGGAGGTGTCTGCTTATCTTCCAAACTCGTGACGACTTCTTATAGAGCAGGAATGGCTGTATTGAGTTATTGCCCTGCGAGACTGAACTTAATAAAATTCTAAAGACTTAATATCTGTGGACTCAATAGCATCTCCCAGTAGGCCCCAAACACTTTCTTCTTTTGGTCCATGGGAAAGAATGAGGAGGAAAGAGACATGAAGAACCCAGACACATTCTGAAGCATTAATAAACCCAAACAGAAGGCCTGCCCTCCTTTCTGAAGAATCCTTTTGAGCCACACAGCTTGCAACAAGGGGGAGGTGGGTCCCTGTCACAGGAGGCACATTTGGCTGCCTGGGGCTACCAAGAATTGTCAACCTCTAAATAAAGCATTCAGTGAGATAAATGGTTCAACTGTGAAAAGCAGCTGAGAAATTAGTGAGGGTGTTGATACACTAAGATTTAGGAAGCTGAGATTTTTAAGAAGCTTTTGATTGGACACCAAGTCCCAAGTTCTTACACTTTAGCAACTCCCCACACAGCCAAGGGGCATATGCACAAGAATGGCTATGGATGGGCTGAGCAGAATTTACACAATGATATGTTTCTATGCCTGAGGCAATCTTGTAGTCAGGAAATCAGACTCTTGGAGGGCTGAAACAAATGTTTCTGTATCCAGGTATCAAAATTAATCCAGCCATATTTCTATCTTCTTTTCTTTTTTCTCCTTCCTCCCATGCTGGGAATGAAACCCAGGGTCTCAAGCATCCTGAACTACACCACCAGACCCCAAAGCACTTTATTTGGGGGAGGGTACCAGGGATTGAATTCAGGGGCACTCCACCACTGAGCCACATTCCCAGCCCTATTTTGTATTTTATTTAGAAACAGGGTCTCACTGAGACCTTAGTGCCTTGCTTTTGCTGAGGCTGGCTTTGAACTCGAAATCCTCTTGCTTTAGCGTCCAAGCCACTGGGATTACAGGCCTGTGCCATGGCACCCCAAAACACCTTTTAAGTCATCACACGAGCTTCTGTGGCTCCTATCAGCTCTAAGCTTCAAGAACCTACCAGATATGTGTCCTCCTAGACCCATCGCTTCCCTGACTACTCAAGTCCCCCAGTGATAAGTGGCCTGTCTTGAAGTGTAGCCACTTGGATCTCCAACTACCTTGTTCCCTGGATCTGAAGAAAACCTGGCTTTACAATTTCTATTCCCTTCTTCTCAAGATCTGAGGCCCCTTTCTCTTAATAACCTGAAGCCTTAATGCAGGAATGAGGAATCAGACACTGAGGAAGAAAAGCCTGCTGCATCAGACTCCAGAGAAGAACCTATAGCGCTTCCAGACTGATTACAAGTACAGACGTATTTTTGTTTGAGTGATCTAACAAAAAAAAAAAAAAAAAAAATTTGTAGTCTAGAATTGTGTTTTAATTGGGCAAACCATGTTAATACATTCAGTATATGTTTATGTATATTTAATCTACTGCTTTTCAGAATCCATCTGGATTTAGAAACTAGAAAAAGATGCTCTCAAAAGACATATGAAGGGCTGTGGGTGTAACTCAGTGGTAGAGTGCTTGCCCAGCATATGTGTTAATTTATTTAGAGACCATCTTTAGAAAGATGTAAGGCCTTACTTAGTACAGGCTCTGCTGGGCGGAACCCAGTGAGAGGAAGAGAGCATGAAGGTTTTCCCACTGTTTATGCATTTGAACCTTTTGACTTTTGTACTGTGTGTTTTGCTTATTCAGAAATGAGTAACTTTAAAATTATATGTAAAGAAAGATCTGTAAATTTTTTTTGGTCACAAAATCCCCAACCATTACTTTTCCTTTAAAGTAAGAAATTCTTTCAAGACCTAAGGAAAATGATGAATTAAGCTCTTCTGACAGGAAAGACAGTCTAAAGATATGCCTGATGGATAGAATGAAGAATCTTGGAAAGACACCGTGCTCACTGACAAAGGAAGGTACATCTGGCGGAAGTTGTAACTATTTGCCAAAACCCAGGTAGAGCAACATACAAAGCACATTGAGAACCATGTCTTCCTCCTTACTGTCAACCCAACCAATCACAGCAGTTTTTAGTTATTCCATCCAGCTTCTATGCTCACCCAACTCATAGCAGGGTATTTTTACTTTCTTCTCAGTTAGCCAGGCATAATAATGCAAAGCCCAGCTACTCAGGAGGCTGAGGCAGGAGGATGGCAAGTTTGAGGGCAGCCTGGGTAACTTAGTGAGATCTTGTCTCAAAATAAAAAATAAAAAGGGCTGGGGGTTTAGCTCAGTGGTAGAGTGCCCCTGGGTTCAATCCCCAGTACTAAAAAACAAAAACAAAAAAACCTTCTGAGTTGATGGTCATAAAATGTAAGAGTTCTACTTTCAGCAAGGGACATGGTGCTATTGGGGTTCATTTTTATAGCACATTGGTTCCCTGTGTCCAGTAATGACCCCCTGTGAATGCCACGTGCCAGAGAATTGCAAGGTTAATGCCAGAACAGGAATTACAGGGCAGCATCAAACAGCCCCTACAGCAGAAGGCAGCAGAGGGGTGGCTTCCCCCTGCCTGTTGACAGGGGTGTGCTGAGGTTAGGTATTAAGTCATGCCCCACAGTTGTTTTTGCTGTGCCCTCTAACCTTTTTTGGAAAACCAGTCACAGCTACCTGTGATAACACCCCACCTTCAACAAGTTGCCCTGCCCTGCCCAAGGCTGGAATGGCAGGGCCCTGCAGAGTTTGTGATGTCATTCAAGATAAAAACAGCTTTCCTGGGGCCACTCCAAGGCTGTTACCATCTAACAGCAGGTGGTGTTGGGGGCGGGGACAGTTCACTAGACAGTTGGACCCTTTTTGTTCCTCCTTCCTCAAATCTCCATTTTAAAGATAGCCAATGGCAAGGCCTGTTCTAGAGTACTGAAAAGCCAGCCATGACATAAAACGTGGAGCCTTGGGCCTTGGGGTAGCAGAGATCTCCCACAGCAGTGCTATGGAGTCCTGGGGTTTAGAGGAGCCAGGGCCATGCTTTGCTCAGTTAGTTGAGTAAATTCAAAACAAAACAAAACAACGGAGTGAGATCAGGGCAGCCCAGAGACACCTCCTTAGCGAACACAGCCCTCCCTCCCACCCCCCAGATTTGGTGGAAGGGTGTTAGAATCACCGCTCTCCACTAGACAGTCAAGATAAACTGGAACCAGATGGTATCTATGAAAAAACGTGGCCCGCAGCCACGATTGCAGAGCCGAATGTGTCACTTGCATTCGCTTTCAGAGTAAGAATAGATGGTGTAGTCATTGCTGTTTGGGACTGGCTCCGGGAGAAAAGAAACGGAGGATGGAATCTGTGCCCGAGGTCATTGATTCGTCTCCAAGCGGGCAGGGGCCTGGGCTGCTCCACACAGGGCTGAATTCTGAGCCTCAGGACGCGAGCCCAGGCAAGAACAAGTACAGGGTGGTCCATTTCCCTCCGATGAATGAGGGGCTTTCTCAAAGTAGGTTTTGTAAGCAGGGACCGGACAGCCGCTGATTCCCCGCATCTCAAAGGCTCTTTGAGTCTCGTTTGTAGCGATCATGGGCGCAGATCGCTGCCCAGCTCTGAAACCAAGGGAAGGATTCCTCTGAGCTCGTGGCAGGATGTTTGCACGCTCAGGATTCACATTCGGCCTCCGTGATTAGGTTTCGGGGCTCATCTTGCCCCTCTCAAACACCCTTTATTAATAATGCCTCTTGGGTTTGGGAGATAAACCGGGCATTCGGGCGGAGGGAAAAGCGGTCCTCGCCCAGGTTGACGAGTGAGCTTGCATCGCCCTCTTGTGTCTGCATTAGGCAGGACGGTTTCCGCATCTGCGGAAGCGCAGCTCCACGAAACCTTTTAACAGCCTTAGTTCTACCATAAAAGAGGAACGGAAGGTGTTCTCCTAGCGATTCCATGTGAACGTGTTTGTCTTTCTTATTTTTTAAAAGCTTTTTATGGGTGCATTATAATTATACGTAGTAGTGGGATTCATAATGCCATATTCGTACAGGTGCATAACATACTTTGATCAATCTCATTCCCCAGAACCTTCCTTACCAATGTATTGCCTCTCAGATCACTTTTTAGATCCTCTTTGGTGTCGCTCACCCACACCACAGACTCAGATAAGTTGTGTGGGTGTCTAAGTTACCATCTGCAGGGCTTGAATTCTCATCGTTAAAGCTGTTCCTCTTGCTCCTATGTCTTCTCTGCAGAGACAAGAACGAGGATATCTAACCCTTGTCAGACTGAAACAAGCTGCTGCCCTCTTGCTCTGTTCTGTTCCCTCACTGTGTCCACGGTCTATGGCCTTCACTCTTCATTCCTGTGATATTTGTTTTTCTGGGCTGATTTAAGAAACTGGCTGTTGACCACAAAACTGACTCCCAAACTGCCCTCAAGATGAGAGAACCATCACCAAGACTTGCCACCTTCAGTTAGTGCCAAAACACCAGACTGCCTGGCTCAAGCTCCTGGGAAATCCTGCTTTCTGCAGGTAGCCTCTGACCTGATCCTTGTATAAATATCTCCTACTTCTTCAAAGACTTGGAAGGTGGAACTTGAGACATTCAAACATCTACTTCCTTCTAGGTTGCTAGCGTCTGCTATAAAATCTGTTTTCTCCCCAGCATTTGTTTCTCCTGCAGTGCGCTTCTGGACCTGTCTGGTAACAAGCCCTCTCTTGCCCACCCCTTGAGGCAATGCAAGAAGTGTTGCTGGCACAGCCTTCCAGGCACTTGAATACATTTACAGTTTTGTAGTCACTTACTTAAGGGTGTCTGGGATGGGACTGGTGGTCCATGCTTCTAGTTTATAGTTTTCAAAGTAAAAAGACCAGAATAAAATATTCTTTCACATGGACATCATAAAAATCCATTTTTTGAACACTTAGTTATTTATTGTCCTGGGTTAGGTACTACAAATAGAGAATGAAAAACACTCCAGTTGTGGTGGCACCACACACGTGTAATCCCAGTGACTCAAAAGGCTGTGTCAGGAAGGTTGCAAATTGAGGGCCAGTCTGTATCATTTGGCAAACTCTGTCTCAAAAAAAAAAAAAAAAAAGGCCTGGGGATTTAACTCAGTGGCAGAGTGTCCCTGAGTTCAATCTCCAATTCTGCCAAAAATTAAAATAAAAAGACATACTTTGCCCAGTAGTAATGGACATGTCTCATCTATGTACATTTTATGGCTCTACTCCTCACATGTATGGACCTTACTTCCAGAAACTGCCATCAGAGCCTCTATAGGTGCCCCAATAGGTCTTCAGTGGACATCCTTACCAAGTAGCCTTGATAGAATATCTTCTTGATTAAAAAGCACTCATGCTCAGATTATGTCTTTAAAATCTTTTTGAAATTTTTTTTTGAGTGAGACTTGTACTTTCTTGCCTTTCCTGACATTTCTATTCCTTTAAAGGTGTGCCTCTTACGCTTTCTCCACCATCATTCTGCAAGGTACATGCACCCTGTTTCAATGGGCATAATCCCTTCCTTAAAGGAACAAAATTCCACTGGCAAACTTAAGAAAATATTAGAGATCAGCAGCAGGTAAGGGGCTCTTTTGGAAGAGGACCACAATTCTGATTGCATTTGATCTATTGCATTTCATCCATCTGTCTGTCTCAATCATCTCTATGAAAAGTGGCCAAGTCTTTTCTTTTCTCCTTTTCTTATCTTATCCAAATCTCACAAAGCAAAGAACACTTGGTTCAGCATCAGGAAATAAATATGATCTTGGTGTCTAAGGGACTGGACCACAGAGGGGACCATGCTCTCTTAACTGCAGCATGCGGTGAGCAAGATTTGCGCTGAGTGAACTGCTGCTTTTCACATCTGGTTTCTTTTAGAGTAAATCAAGGTTACGCCTAAAGGTCAAGCCTTCAGTTGCAGAAGATATTAGAATAAAAACATATTGATGAGGGGGCACGGTGGCGCACACCTGTAATCCCAGTGGCTCAGCAGGAGAATCTCAAGTTCAAAGCCAGCCTCAGCAAAAGTGAGGGACTAAGCATCTCAGTGAGACCCTGTCTCTAAACCAAATACAAAACAGGGTTGGGGATGTGGCTCAGTGGTCGAGTGCTCCTAAATTCAACTCCTGGTACCAAACAAACAAACAAACCATTTTGACCACACTCCATTGTCTCAGGCCAGTTCCTAAGGTTTGAGATGTCGGAAGAGCATTTCAGATAACTCCAGAAGACATTACTTTTGCCTGAGGCACGAGCAGGGTCCTTCTTGTACTTGGCCAACATTGTATGTATGCATTCTTCTGCCCACTTAACCTAGATCCTGTCCCATCAAAGCTAATGCAGTTCACACTCATGTCCTCCTTTCCTTGAGCTCTCAATACCATCGGGCTTATTAGTGTCTCACTGTCCTTAAAACACTCTTTTTTGTGTGTGTGCCTGTGACACAATTTCTGGTTTTCCTCCTGCTATTCTGGCTTTGTTTTTGTGGCTCCTGAGAGTGTTCCTCCTCCCTGGCCTTTTCTGAGTCCCAGGCATTTCTTCCCAACAACCTGCTTGATATTTCTGCAGAGATGACTCACAGATATTTCCAATTCACTCAGAAGTCACAGCTTTGCTTCACCCAAACCAGTCCCAGCCACAAAACTGCTCCTTCTACTGCCTGATCACTCAGGCAGTGAGAGATCTTCTTCAATCAATCATTGAGTCCCTTCCAAACAGATGCAAAATCCACTTACTTTCTGTCCACGTCCACAGCCACACCTAAATCCAAGCTTCAACACCCCTCTGCCCACTGCAAGAGCTGCTTCATGGATTTCCCCATCTCCACTTTTACCCCTTTCCAGTCCACTCTGCACATTGCAGCAAATTAAACCCCAGCTTCCCTGCAAGAGCCTTCCCAGAATTATAGTCAGTCCCCCAATCCCCGAAGTCTCATTGTGAGTAATTCCTTCTTCCTTCCCACAACCCACACACTCTGCATTTCCTTCACTTCCTGCAAAGCTCTTGTTAAACATACTTTCTCAGCATCTCTGTGCTTGTCCTTTCTTCTGCCTGGGATGCTCTCATTCACCTGCTTCTGTGCTCATCTCTTTACTGTGTTCCCTAGGGACAATGTACCTGATCCACAAACTGGGTCAGGACCCCTCTGCTATAAGCTTGTCTTTCCTAGCACCTCTCACCAAATATAACCAAAATATGTGAGTTTTCTTTTCTTTGTAACCAGAACTGCCTTCCAGGAAGGGTGGAAGTTTCTAAATTTAGGGACCCTTTGGCTGCTGAGCATCTAAGGAAATCTTACTTTGAGTGTTTATGGGAGAATCAAAAATGCTCTGCTAAATAGGCTGGCTGGAAAATAACAGTAATGTCAGCACTGAAGTTTTTGGTGTAATCCCAGAAATTCGAGCAAAAGAAGAATGTGGAATGGGTGCTGTGGGATCCAAGGCTAAAGCTGGGCTTTAGTGAGGTGACTAGGAAGGACTTTTGAAGAACTGAATTAACATTTAATAAATACTGTTTTTTTAAAAAGCTAAGACCCTGAGATCCTCTGGCTATATGAAAGATGTCCCTGGGTAACTCAACTCCCTTTAATCTTGACTTCACAAAGGATTTTTCTTCCAAAGAAGAATGACATGTCTGGCAAGAGAAATACTGGTAGGAGCTAACAAGCTCGAGAAGAAAATGGAGTGATGGCCACACAGCCTGGCTGACTGTCCCACCTGCAAGTAAATGTCACCATAGCAGATCTGGGGAGGAAGTGGAGCACAAAACCCGAAGCCAGAGGAAAGGTGGGTGAAGGCACAGAAGTGCCTGGGGTGTGCTCCTCTTTTCTCAGAATGTGCTATACCCCGGGCTGATAGCAAAAGCTATAAATACTACCTTGGAAATTCCCCAAGATCAATTGTTAGCTGTCAGTCCATTCAGTGTTCCCAAAGAGGTGCTATAAAAGATATTTATAGCTAATCTATGTATTCCCAGACACATCTAGATGGGAATGAGTTCTAGGATGGGGGTGAATACAGAATGAACAAGGTCAGGGTCCTAAGGTCCCAGCAACCCAACTGACTTGTGGATCCCTGTTTTTATCAGATTTTGGAAATCCTCCTTGAATCAGAACAGTAAATATTTGCTGAATTAAGAAATAAAGTTTTAATTTTAATCAATCAAGTAAAGCACAGACAGTTGAAAGATAGAAGCTTAGAGCAGAATCACGGATGTTTCTGTAAAGGGCCAGATGTGAATCTGTTAGACTTTGCAGACATCTCTGTATTTTTCTTGATTTTCCCCTCCATCCATCTCTCCCTCTCTCCCTCCCTCCTTCCCTCCCTCCTTTCCTCCCTCCTTCCCTCCCATCCTTCCTTCCTTAAGTTCCCCTTTCCATTCCATTCCCTTTCCTTTTCTCTTTTTGTTTTTATAGCCCTTTAACTACATACACCATTCTGAGCTCAAGGATAGTAGAAACCTGGGCAAGGATGGAATTGCTGAACCCTGCTTTATAGTAAGGAGGAACAGTAATTTTTAAAAATAAATTTTGTTTTGGATATTAAAGACATGAGACATGATGTCATAAGATACATACATAGTAAGATGGTTACAGTGGTGGAACAAATTGGCATATCTGTCATCTCACATAGTTACTCCATTTCCCCCTGTGGCAAAAGCAGCCATGACCTATTCATTTAGTAAAAACCCTGAATACAATGTGCTTTGTTAACTATAGGCCTCATAATAGACACTAGATATTTCAACTTGCTTATCCTATATATTAGGTACTTTGTAGCCCTTGACCTACATCTTTCCATCTTTCTTCTAACTTGCCCCTGGTAACCATTGTTTTAGTCTCTCTGCATTTTTTAAACATTATACATATAAATGAGATTGTACAATATTTTTGTTTCTGTGTCTAGCTTTTTCCTTATAATCCTCCCCCCATGGCCCTTAGTGCTTCACAGATGTTAGATAAGCACTCTGTTACTGAGTAGACTCCCAGCCATGCTTTTTTCACTTAGCAAATTGTCCTCCAGGTTCATTCATGTTATGGCAAATGGCAGGAACACTTTCTTTTTAAAGGCTGAATAATATTCCATTATATAATTATTTAATTGTTTGTTTATCCATTCATCCGGTACCTAGGTTATTTCTATAGTTTGTCTATTGTGGAACATGTGAAAGTAGATATTTTTACCTTTCTTTTGGGTATATGCTACAAGAGAGGTTGTTGGTTCATATGTCAGTTCCATATTTAATTTCTCAAGGAAACTCCATGCTCTTTTTAAACATATGTATAATGTTTAAAAAAATGCAGAGAGACTAATTCCACCAATCTGCATCCCTAGCAGTGTACAAGAATCCCTTTTCTCCACATATTTGCCAATACTTATTATTGTCTTTTAATAATAGCCATTCTAAGACATGTGAGGTGATGTCTCATCATGGTTGTGGGTTTTGTTTCTCTGATGATTAATGATATCAAGCACCTTTCACATACCTGGTGACCAATTTAATATCATCTTTAGAGAAATGCTTATTTAAGTTTTTTTTGTCTATTTTTAAATCAAGTTATACATTTTCTTATTATTGAGTGATATGAGTTCTTTATAAAATTTACATATTAACCTTATCTGCTATATTGTTTGCCAGTGTTTTTTCCCAATTTGTACATTGCCTTTTATTTTGTTGTTGTTGTTGTTTTTTTCTTTGTTGTGTTGGAGATTTTTGCTTTGATGTAGTCCAGTTTATTTATTTTTGATTTTGTAGCGTAAGCTTTTGGTGTAATGTCCAAGATATCATTGCTAATGCCAATGTCAGGGAATATTTCTCTCATATTTTCTTCTACAAATTTTATGATTTCTGGTCTTACATTTAGATATTTATGCAGTTTGTGTTGATTTTAGTATACAGAGTAAGAAAAGAGTCACATTTCTTTCTTTTTCTTCTTCTTCTTCTTCTTTTTTTTTTTTTTTTTTTTTTT